>NW_024704768.1:441661-617805 GCF_018977255.1 Callorhinchus milii | reverse complement strand
CTGCAGCATAAACGCACCCGGTCTCACCACCCAATTCATCAGTGTTTGTAGGGTTAACCCTTTGGTTGCCAAGGCTTGTTCCGCTCAGAATCACTCTTGGGGGTTGGTGGAAATGGACTTGGCATTGACTATGTTATCGGAAAGTGTCCTGAAGAGCAGAGCAGTTTGCTTTTGACAAAACATTTAGATAACTTAGAAGCCTGGGTTGGGATTGGAGGGAGAGGGAGGAGAGGTTGGCTCCTGGCCACTCACACTTGTTTCAGTGCAATACAATAGAAAGGCAGCCTTGGAGTGAGTGTCCGAGGAGGAGGTGGGTGGAGTGAGGAGGGGGTGGGTGGGGTGGATGAAGGGAGTGAGGTGTTTGTGGTCCAAGTGAAGTTTCTCTGCCGCTCCCTGTTCTTGTAGCCTGGGAGATGGCGGTGCAGTGTTTACACATGCCGTGATGGGGGGTGTTGTGGCTGGAGGTGATTTGATGTGGCTGGCTTCTGTGTCAAAGGGTTCAGTCCAGGGGGCTTTCAATGCTTCTCTTGATACTGTAGATCTATCTGGCACCACTTACCACCCACTGAGTTGCTGATTTTTTTTATTACTAGCCAAGAAGGTTGCAGGAGCCGCTTAGCTGTGGTGCTGATGACAGGATGGAGAGCAGTTGAGTCCATGGTTAGCTAAAACTCTGGGATTTACAGCCAAACCACTTCTAAACTACATACTAATATGCTAAGGAGATGAGTCACAGTGCGAGAGGCTAGAAAATTCAAAGTGGCCCTGGGTTGGATAAGTTTGCTCTCAGAATTTATGGGTGAATCAGTCTTTGTGGGGTGGTGGAGTAGGTTGGCCAGTAGTAAACACTGGTCAAACAGCGCTAACCCCACGACAGATTGCGTTCCACCCACTCAGCACCATCACCACAAGCTTCGCTTTCTTTACACGTGAGTGGAGTGAGGAGATCAGCGGGTCAGGCCAGAGCGTATGTTTGTGGCAGACAAGGCAGTGTTTAACTGGGCCAACGTCTTCATTGTTTTGCCCCTGTTGTGGACAGACTCCGGCAGTCTCCAGAAGTTAGAGTGACTTCCTCCAGACAGTGTGTATCAACAGTGTGCACTGCACGTCAGTTTGTCTGTCTGTCGGGCTACCCCTATTTTGACGAGGCTTCTTTAAGGCTGTTGCACTGTCATTGGACAATGAATTTGTGCCAGGTTGGCTTATATTGGTGCAATTTTTCGATTTAAATTAGATTTTTTTTGACCAACTCAAAAGCCTAGTGTTTTGCTGAGACAGTGAATGGGGCTGCAGGAACGAGAGACTGTTACTGGTTCTGAGGTGGTGGATTCGAGAGGTTGTTTTGCGGGGGGAGGGGGGAATATTCCTAGGAACATTACACTGGGCTCCAGCAATCCCACATCTCCACAAAAATCCTGGTGTCTTTCGTTGTCAAGCACTTAACAGGAATCCCAACTGTCCACTTCATAAGTTTCCAAATATTTTGATTTCATATTTTTGTGTTTTGGGATTTTTTTTCTCTCACTTCAGGATGCAGTTTATGTTTTTTTATACTATATGAAACAATATAGCATTAGCTTTTTGGCTGAATCGATACACGGTCAGTACACGTTACAGTGCATAACTCGCTCTGCCTTCCCTCACCTCCATAACATCACCCGACTCCGCCACTACCTCACCCCTCAGGCGCTGAACCTCTTGTTCACACCTTCATCACCTCCAGACTCGACTATGCAAACACTCTCCTTGTCGGCCTTCCCAACTCCTCCCTCCACAGCTGCAGATAATCCAGAACTAACTCTGCAGCCCGTGTCCTCTCCCGCACCAAACTCCGTGACCCCATCTCCCCCACTCTCGCCCGACTCCATTGACTCCCTATCCTCAGAGGATGCAGTTCAAGATCCTGGTCCTCACCTACAAAGCCCTCCATGGCCTCGCCCCTCCTACCTCTGTGACCTCTTAACCCCCTACCAACCCGCCCGCTCCCTCCACTCAGCCGGCTCTGGCTGCTCCATGTAACCCAACCCACCCGCCCCACCATTGGGGCCACTCTGCCCCCAACCTCTGCAACTCCATCACCCAATCACTCCGCCTCGCCCCCTCCTTAGCCTCCTTCAAGTCCCGCCTCAAAACTCTCCACTTCGACCATACCATCAGTCATCCCCCTTTTCCTCCCCTCCCCTCTCCCCCCTGACCCCAGCTCGGGTCTGAAATGCTGTCACTGTCCAGCGCCTTGGGACGTCCTCCCAACATGAAAGGCGCTATACACATGTAATCTTGTTGTTGCATTTACAGGAATTCACTGCCTGAAACTTTCAAGAGAGAAGTGAATAGATATTTGGGGAAGACAAGTTTGCAAGGCTATGGAAAGAGAGTGGGGGAGTGGGGTTGATCAGGGCTGTGGAAAGAGAGTGGGGGAGTGGGGTTGATCAGGGCTGTGGAAAGAGAGTGGGGGAGTGGGGTTGATCAGGGCTGTGGAAAGAGAGTGGGGGAGTGGGGTTGATCAGGGCTGTGGGGAGAGAGCGGGGGAGTGGGGTTGATCAGGGCTGTGGGGAGAGAGCGGGGGAGTGGGGTTGATCAGGGCTGTGGGGAGAGAGCGGGGGAGTGGGGTTGATCAGGGCTGTGGGGAGAGAGCGGGGGAGTGGGGTTGATCAGGGCTGTGGGGAGAGAGCGGGGGAGTGGGGTTGATCAGGGCTGTGGGGAGAGAGCGGGGGGGAGTGGGGTTGATCAGAGCTGTGGGGAGAGAGTGGGTGGGGGTTGTGGGGTTGATTTGGAAGCTCTTTGCAAAGAGCAGCACAGACACGATGGGCCGAATGGTCTCCTTCTGTGCCTTATAATTCTAGGATTCTATAATCTGTGAAGCGCTTTGAGACGTCTGAACGACGTGATGAGGCGCTGTATCAAATGCGAAGATTAGAATCATTCCCTACTCTCTCCCCGTAGCCCGATCGAATCCCCTCATCATTTTGAAAACTTCTATTAAGTCTCCTCTTAACCTTCTCTGCCCCAAGGAGAATAATCCTCGCCTCTCTCGCCTCTCCTGATATTCCTGGTGCCATTCTGGTCAATCTCCTTTGCACCCTCTCCAATGCCTTGACATCCTTCCTAAAGTGTGGGGCCCAGAACTGAACACAGTCTCTCGCTGAGGCCTAACCAGTGTTTATATAACTTAATAGTTTTATAACCAGTGGGAGGGAGTCTGTGGGCAGAGTGAGGCTGCTGTTTACACGGGGGGGGGGGGGGGGGGTTCTGTGTTTGCTCACCTCAGTGATACTGGAGGTCACATTCTCTGTGGATCACAATGCCGTTGGCTGTCAGTCGAGGCTGAAGTCCTGCGCAGTGCCGGGGGCAGTGGGACCTTGTCTGAGCGGCGTCTCTGTACCTGTTCAGGTGGATGTTGATGATCTCGTGCTCACTGTCGGAAAACAGAAAGGAATTTGTCCTCGTGTCCTGTCCAGGCCGACAATCCTCTAATGCTGTTGCTGTGCACAAAACCTCCTGCAAAAAGATGTCCCCACAACTTGAACCTTTGAACAGACAGATGTGCAGCCTCGCTTCCCCCACCCTCTGGAACTCCATCCCGCAGTCCCTCTGCCTCGCCCCCTCCCTCGCTCTGTGTGACAGTGCGCGTGTGTATATGATAGGGTGTGTGAGTGTGTCACCTTATTGTATTAGTTGCTTGGCAGATGAGAGACAAGAAGCTATGACTGGGGGAGAGAGAGGGAGAGCGAGAGAGAGCCGGTGGAGGACAGGGCAGAGATGTATGTCCCGTCAGCAGCAGGTTTTGTCTGTTTGGGTTTGGGTGGCGTTGATCTGCTTCCCTGTCACCCCCGGGGTCTGTGAGCTGTGGTAGGTTTCCTTTTCTCTGTAAAATGTCTCGAGTGGTTTGGCCGTGGGTGAGGAGTCGGTGCCTGTGTCCGTGTCCGTTGGTTTTGGTGCCCAGGGTCAGGGTCCAAGGACACTTCAAGGGTCAGTTGGAGGGGGGCAAGTGGGGGGGAGGGGGGCAGAGAGACAACAGAAACTGGAGAGAGAGAGTTTGTAACAGAACGAGAAAGAGAGGCTGAGGGGGGCAGAGAGAGGGAGAAAGGGGGGAGGGAGAGGTTCAATCTCTCAGTGTCTTGGGACGTCCTCCTGACATGAAAGGAGTTTACAGATGTGATTTGTTATTGTTTTCTGATCTGTTGCGGGTGATTGTGACCATTATAACTAACCCCAAAACCTTGGCCTTGAGGCTGTGTATTTCCGTGTGGTCGAAGTCCCGGCAAGTCATTGACCCCCACGTCACATTTTCCTCTCCAAAGTTTAATAAATCCATGGGGAACGGTGAGGTTTTGTGTCCGGTGGCACAGCTCCTTGACAGTCGGTTGGTGTCTGTTTAGAGACCCAGGTTTAATAATAATAATCCTTACATTTGATGCAGCGCCTTATCTGATCCTTGAGATTTCTCAATGCGCTTCACAGAATATACTGTAAACTGTATTTTACAGAATGTACTGTAAAATGTGTATTTTGTGGTCGAAACGTGGCAGCCAATTGTGCACAGCAGTGTCCCACAAACAGTTGTGGATTGAGTAACCAAATTATGAATTTTTTTAAGGGATTATTGCCCCCAAAAGTGATCCTCCAATCAACTGACAAAAGAAATGCTAGACGAGAAAAAGACCGAGGTCCATTTAATTCGTCTTCCAGCTTCCTGGAGGTCGCATTTGCACATACGTCCTGAACTCCCAATGTTCTATATCCCATAATGTTATTTCCTAAAAAAAACTGTCTAATCTGTGTTTGAAAGAATCAACATTTCCTACTTGTACCATCTCCCTGTTCCACAGGTTCACTATTCGCTCACTTAATCTTAATCTTAATCTTAGTGTTTACGAAGATTTGTTTTGAATTTTCCCCATTCAATCGCAGGCCGTGTCCTCTGGTTTTACTACTCTGGACAAGTTGAAACAGCCCGTCATGATCTATGTAGTTTGGCCCCTTTAGAATCTTAAAGACAGCAATCGTGTCTCCTCTCCATCTTCTCTTTTCCAGTGTGAACATGCCCAATTTACTCAATGGCTCCTCAATCATTTTGGTTGGCCTCCTCTATATCTTCTCGATTCCACCAATATTCGTTTTGTACTGTGATGACCAGAACTGTACAGAGTCTCTAAGTGTGGTCTCACCAATGATATACAGTGGTAGGATTATCCCACTATTCCGGCTGCTATTGATCTTTTGATGCATCCCAACATCTGTTTTGCTTTACTCACTGCCACAGAGCATTGTTGGGAAAGCTTCAATTTATTGTCACTCAGGACTCCCTGGTCCTTTTCATTTTCCATACATATAATTTTCCTTCCATTCAAATAATTGTCCCTTTCTGGATTTTTTGACCCCATGTGAAGTACTTTACATTTCTCCACATTGAATTTCATCCACCACCGATCTGCCCAATTCCCAAGTATGTTCAAATCCTCCTGTAACCTATCTTGTTCAGCTTCACAATCGATCACCTTCATTAGCTTGGTGTCAACTGCAAACTTAGCCACTGTGATTGCAGCTCCTAGTTCCAGATCATTTATAAAAATATGAAACAAAAGAGATCCAAAAACAGACTTTTGTGGAACTCCACTGGTAACATTTTCCAAGTCCAATGACATTCCCTGTCCCACCACCTTCTGGGTTCTTCTGGTCAACCAATTGTGTATCCATTGTAATAAACCTCCACTGATTCCTGCTTTCTTTACTTTTAGTACCAGCCTCTCAAGAGGAACTGTTATCAAAGGCCTCACTGCAATCCAGATACACAATATCCACAGCCTTACCCTAATCAAGCTTCCTTGTCACACCGTCAAAGAGAACCAGTAAATTAGACTGGCAAGACCTCCCTTCATGAACCCATATTGGCAATCATTTATGATTTTTAACAACCGGGTTCCTTCTTACTGCTCGGTAAACAGAGGCATGTGGTGTAAGGAACCTAAGCTAAGGCTTTGCCCCGCCTGAAAATTGAGCCCGGGGAGTGTAAGGCAGTTCCATCCAACCTGGTGTCCCTATAGCTCAGTGCTCTAACCACTGAGCTACAGGGACACCAGGTTTGGATGGAACTGCCTTACATTTTTACACATATATATACACGCGCACACAACCTGCACAGCTCGCTTCTGGGTCAGAGTGGCCCTGTTCCAACCTGTAGAAACACATACCAGGGACGGTGCTTATCTCCCTCAGCACATTCCGCCTGTTCAAATAATCCAAATCTCACGTTTTTTTCACACGGAGGAGGGGGAATCTGGGACTATCTGGGTCTCCTAAAAGACTGTGGATTATGGCTGGATCCATTCAAATTTTCAAGACTGAGGTGGAGAGATGTTTGTCAGGTCAGGGGATCAGGGATACGGGGCAAAGGAGTTGAGGTACAGATCAGCCATGATCTTATAGAATGGCAGAACAGGCTCAAGGGGCTGAATGGCCTCCTCCTGTTCCTATGTTTATAATGTGGCTCATCACACTGCAGTATCTTAAAGTTTACCCTAATTGGCGAATTGGCTGCTGCGTTTTGCCCACAACATACACAGTTGCTACACTTTACAGTATCCTGTGAAGCACTTTTGAGACATCTCGAAGATGTGATCAGACGTTATATCACGTGAGGATTATTATGATTAATTTTGTCTGGGGGGGGTGGGATTGTCGGGCGGCACAGTGAGAGAGTTAAATCGTGCTGTAGGGATTTTAACATCTTAAACAGGCGCCAGGGCTCCTGGTTCAATGTCTCACCCGGATCGATGGGGAACAGAGAGTGAGAGCAAGCCGTGACCTGTCAGGTTTCATTAACTTGAAGCACAAAAAGTTTACACAAGCCACGAGTTTTCGCAATCCTCCAGGCCTGGTTCCTGGCATTCACCCACCGAGGATTAACTCCACTTAATGTGAGGCGTGGCCTGGCGGCTGACGTGGTCAGAAACACAGCAACTAACAATTTTGCCAAATAAGCCGAGAAAATAAAGCAGGGCTCGCAAAACTGAATCCTGGAATGTAGGAGGAGGAAGCGATGAGCCTGAAACATCCTGGGAGACCGGACGAGACGGGAGAGAGTTAGTGCTGACTCTCTACAACATACATCACGTCACTGAGGATTTCATAATTATTTTGATGTTGCAGGATAATATAATGTAATAATAATCCTTTCATTTGACACAGCCCCTCATCACATCTTTGAGTCATCTCAAAGCACTTCACAGAATATACCGTAAAGTGTAGTGACTGTATTTTGTGGGAAAAATGCAGCAGCCAATTGCACACAACAACATCAACAAGATATTTGTATAGCGCCTTTCACGTCAGGAGGACAGAGGACAGCATTTCAGACCCGAGCTGGGGTCGGGGGGAAGGGAAGAGGGGTGGCCGATGGCACGGTCAAAGAGGAGCATCTTGAGGTGGGACTTGAAGGAGGCTAAGGAGGGGGTGAGGCGGAGTGATTGGGGGGTGGAATTCCAGAGGTTGGGGGCAGAGTGGCTAAAGGCTTTCCCGTCAATGGTGGGGCGGGTGGGTCGGGGATGTGGAGCAGCCAGAGCCGGCTGAGCGGAGGGAGCGGACGGGTTGGTAGGGGTTTAGGAGGTCACAGAGGTAGGGTGGGGTGAGGCCATGGAGGGCTTTGTAGGTGAGGGCCAGGATCTTGAACTGGATCCTCTGAAGGATAGGGAGCCAATGGAGTCGGGCGAGAGTGGGGAAGATGGGGTCACGGAATTTGGTGCGGGAGAGGACACGGGCTGCAGAGTTCTGGATTATCTGCAGCTGTGGAGGGAGGAGTTGGAAAGGGCGTTTGCATAGTCGAGTCTGGAGGTGATGAAGGCGTGAACAAGAGTTTCAGCGCCTGAGGGGTGAGGTAGTGGCAGAGTCGGGCGATGTTACAGAGGTGAGGGAAGGCAGAGCGGGTCATGGCTTGGATGTGGGGAAGAAAAGACAGTTGAGAGTTGAACAAGACACCCGGGTTCCTGATTGACTGGTGAATTGTGGTGGGCAACCATGGAGGTTGATGCTCCCAGAGCCTGAGGTGCGGAGGCGCTGGCGGAGTCAATCAGGAGGGCCTCAGTCTTGTTTACATTCAACTGTAGGAAGTTTGCCCTCATCCAGGACTTGGTATCCGACAGACAGTCTGTCAGGACAGCAGTGGTCCTGGAGTTGAGGGTGGGGGCAGAACGATAGAGTTGGGTGTCATCCCCATATATGTGGAAGTTGACCCCATGTCTGTGGATGATGAGGGCCAAGGACAGAGCCCTGGGGGACGCCAGACATGACAGTGTGGGGACTGGAGGAGAAACCGTTAGAGGCAACAAAGCAGAGACAGTGAAAGAGATAGGAATCGAACCAGACAAGGGGCAGGTCCGCGAAGATTGAGTAAAGAGGAGATGCGGTGTATGAGGATGGAGTGGTCGACAGTGTCGAAGGCGGCAGAGAGGTCGAGGAGGACAGAGAGGCAGAGGGAGCCCTGATCACAGATGGTCAGAATGTCATTAGTGACTGTGACCAGGGCCGTTTCCGTGCTGTGGGCAGTGTGGAAGCCGGATTGGAAGGGTTCAAAGGGGGAATGGCGAGAGAGAAAGGTGCGGAGCTGGGACGCCATGACTCATTCCAGGACTTTGGAGAGGAATGGGAGGTTAGAGATGGGGCAGTAGCTGGAGAGGAGGGATGGGTCCAGGGTTAAGACCAGAGAATTGGCAGCCCTGACCTTCTGTGGGCCTTCAGCCTCTCTGTCCCCACCCTCTGCAACTCCATCCCACACTCCCTTCACCTTGTTTGAAGGGATTATTACCCTCAGAAAAGTGATTCACCAATTGACTAACAACCGGGTTCCTACTGACTGCTGGTAAACAGAGGTGAGTGTGTGTGTGAAGTAAGGAAACTTGCCTAAGGTTTCTCCCTGTCCGGGAATAGAACCCGGGTCCTCTGGCTTGCGAGGCGAGCGCTATAACCACTGCAGAGACGGGTACTGTACAGATGCCATTTGTTGACTTTTCAGGCTGAGCCCAAGCTGTTATCCAGGCAAGCGTCGTGTGGGGAAGCTCATCAGCGGAGACTGGAGCGGCAGCCGGAGGAGGTAAACTCAGCCTGGAGTTTCTGTCTTTATTTAAAAAGAAACTTTGCCAGTTCCCGTGACAGCAAAATTACAATTAAAATCATCCTTTAATCCATAATTTTAACTTTTCACCTGTCCCCCTCTCCCCCCACCCAATCCCAACCCCCCACCCAATCCCAACCCCCCGCTCGGCTCCAAATCCCTGACTGTCCAGTGCCTTGGGACGTCCTCCTGATGTGAAAGGCTCCGTATAACTTTCATGTGTTGTTTTTGTGTTGTCCTAACATTTGAAACCTTCCTAAAGACCTTTTTGTTCATGTTCATAGACTCCCCCCCCCCCCCCCCGCCCCGACCCCACTCCCTGGCTCGGGGTCAGACGAGGGGCTCTGGGAGGCTGCCGGGCGTGACGGGTGCTGTGTAAATGCAAGTTGTTGCTGTTGATACAGCGGTTTTCACGTTTCCAATTGGTTCGAAGGTGTTTGAAAGTGTAGTGAATGAGTAGTTTGTGGGTAAACATGGCAGTCATTTTGGACGCAGCAAAATCCCCACAAACAGCCATGAAGGGTGAGCGAGGGGTTTTATTTGGGGGGATTGTTGGCCAGGAAACCGCGAGAGACAAAACTTCCAGGTTTCACTGTAAAGTGCAGTGACTGTTATTGTGGAGTGAGGCTGCACTTGTTGCTCTCTTTCTCTCCCCCCCACCCTGTCACATCTTACTGTATCTCGCCCTAATGGGTAGGGGGGTTCCTAGCTGGACAAGCAGAGGGAAGGCTTGCCCCACAGTGATATCAATAGCAAGTGATCTAGTTTTAAACTCCAGCAGTCACCCCAACCACACTCTGGGCTCCCCACAAGCCTTGGCTCTCGCCAACCTCTGCCTAATACTCTCTGGAATTAGGAAAAGCAGGTTGTGTCCCTCCAGGGAGAGATAGAGAGCGCACATTCCATCCCAACAATCTATCTCTGGGATTTCCATGTGGGAGGCAGGGAATTCTCAGTTGGGTTTGGAGACTCTTAAGCAACGATGATGGGTTTCCACGTGTGTCAGACACATGGCTGACCCCAAAAAAATCTTTGTTCTGTTGTTTTTGCAGGGTGAGTGACCAGGTAAGATAGGGAGGATTCCAGAATGTTGCAAATCTCTGGTGGAGCGGGGCGAGGGTGGGGGGTGGGGTGAGTCTCGGCAACACAAATCTCAACCCCAATCCCGACGTAACTTCCAGGAACATCGATTCACGGGGATTCCCATCCGGTGGTTGATTGTCTGGAAGCAGAGATATCCCTGTGTTGAATTAGCTCCAGTTGCCAGCGCGGGGGAGTGTGTTCCATTCCTGATATGATTATCACCCACTGGGACCTCTGCCCTCCGCTCTGCGGCTTGGACCGGTTCAGATTGTACCTCTCATACCGTCTGCACTTCATCTCCACAAACGGCTTCTCCAGCCCCCGCACTGTCTCGTGCGGCGTTCCTCAGGGCTCTGTCCTTGTCTCCTCTTCAACATCTATATGCTCCCTCTTGGTGACATCATCCGCAGACATGGGGTCAACTTCCACATGTAAGGGATGACACCCAACTCTCCCTCTCTGCCTCCCCCCTCGACTCCAGGACCCACTGCTGTCCTGACACAATGTCTGTCAGACGTCAAGTCCTGGATGAGAGCCAACTTTCTTCAGTTGAACATCCAACAAAACCGAGGCTTCTGATTGGCTCCCATCAGCGCCTCCTCATCTCAGGCGCTGACAGCGTCACCATCCATGGGGCTCACTCCCCCTCACTGAGCCAGTCCCGAACCTTGGGGTCTCATTTGACCCTCAACTATCTTTTCTACCCCACATCTGTGCCATGACCCGCTCTGCCTTCCCCACCTCCCCAACCTCGCCCGACTCCGCCACTGTCTCACTCCGCAGCCCCCGAGACCCTCACACACGCCTTCATTATATCGAGGCTCGACTATGCAAACTCACTGCTTGTCGGCCCCCAACTCCTCCCTCCACTGACTGCAGCTCATCCAGAACTAACTCTGCAGCCCGTGTCCTCTCCCGCACTATCATCCCCATCCTCACCCGACTCCACTGGCTTCCCATCACACAGAGGATACAGTTCAAAATCCTGGTCCTCACCTTCAAAGCCCTCTATGGTCTTGCTCCCCCTACCTCTGTGATCTCCTAACCCCCTACCATCCTGCTCGCTCCCTCCGCTCAGCGGGCTCCAGCCTGCTTTATGTCGCCTGCCTTGCCCACCCCACCATTGGCCGTTGGTCTCCCCCCATTTTCTGGAACTCTACCCCTGCAGTCCCTCCGCCTCGCCCCTTCTCTTGCCTCCTTCAAGACCCATCTCAAGATGGGTTGTGTGCGTTGTTCACAAATGTGAGCAGTTTGTGTGTGTGTGAGCATTGTACACGCAGGTTATGTGTGTAGCTTGTCCACACTGCCTGTGTGGGTTAATTGTACATGTAAATTATCCGGGTGTGGGCGCTGAGGGCCGGTCGGCCCAGTCCGGCTCCTGTGGATGAGAGTCAAGTCTGATAACCGTAGCTTTGCCATGTTCCTGGTTAGACTCGCCACGAGGAGGCCGGGGAGGAGAGAAACCCTGAGCTGCTGGAGACCATCAATCAACTGGAGAGGGAGAATCTGCTGCTCGTGTACCAGGTGGAGCTGCTCCAAGATATACTGGAGGGGGCGGAGGAGAAACTCGCTGAGACACAGCACAGACACACGCAACTGCGCAAGGTATCACAATCATAACAACACACAACATTTACACGCAGCCTTTCATGTCGGGAGGACCTCTCAGGGCGTTGGTCAGTCAGGGATTTGGATCCGAGCTGGGGGTTGGGATCAGGTGGAGGGTGGGGGTAGGAGGGTGCCCGAAGGAGCGGTCAAAGAGGAGGGTCTTGAGACGGGCCTTGAATGAGGGGAGGGGCCGAGTTGGAGGGAAATCAAGAATCATACAATCTTGCAGCACAGAAGACCATTCAGCCCATCGTGTCTGTGTCGGATCTTTGAAAGAGCAACCAACTGGTCCCACTCCCTGCTCTTTCCCCTCATAACCCTACACGTTTTTCTTTTTAAGCATAGTGTGTATGTGTTGTCATTGTGTGTGTGTGTTGTGGGTGTGTGTGTGTGTGTTGTGGGTGTGTGTATGTGTTGTCATTGTGTGTGTGTGTGTTGTGGGTGTGTGTTTTGGTTTGTTGTTGGTGTGTTAATCGGTTTCGACCTTGTTCCCCAGGCACTGGAGGCTGAGAAACTCACCAACGCAGCTCTGCAGCAGAAGATCAGTTGGTTGCAGCTGAGCCTGGTGGGGAGAGAGGTGAGACCTTGTGTGAGAGAGAGAGATCGGGGTCTGGATTACGTGGGGTTGTTGCCAGATGTGTCCCAGACGAGGAGAGTTTCTCCTGGTTTCTCGGCCAGAAACTTGCAGATAAATCCCAGTCACTACACTTCACTCCAGGATCGGGTTATGCAGTGCGCAAAAGGGTGGTGTCGCATTATACAATTAACAATCAGTCACTACATTTGCCAATGATGACAGAAGCACTTTGACAGATGTTAGTCTGGTGGGGAGCTGCTAACAACATTGCATGTGTTTAGCGCATTTCACGTCAGGAGGACGTCCCAAGATGCTGGATAATCAGTGTTTCAGACCCAAGCTGGGGGTCGGGATCAGGGAGGGGGGAGGGCAGGGGGCGAAGCAGGGAGATCGAAGGCATGGTCGAGGAGGAGGGTCTTGAGATGGGTCTTGAAGAAGGCGAGGGAGGGGGCGAGGCGGAGGGACTGCGGGATGGAGTTCCAGAGGGTGGGGGCAGAATGGCGGAAGGCCCTCCCGCCAATAGTGGGGCGGGCGAGGCCGGAGACGTGAAGCAGGCCGGAGCCCGCTGAGCGGGAGGGAGCGAGCAGGATGGTAGGGAGTAGGAGGTCGGAGGGAGCAAGACCATGGAGGGCTTTGAAGGTGAGGACCAGGATCTTGAACTGTATCCTCTGTGTGATGGGAAGCCAGTGGAGTCGGGTGAGGATGGGGGTGATAGGGTCACAGAGCCTGGTGAGGAGCTGCTAAATGCAAGTACTTCGGCCAAATAATAATAATAATCCTCGTATTTGATACAGCGCCTTAACACACCTTCGAGATGTCTCAAAGCACTTCACGGAATATACTGCAAAGTGGATTGACTGTGTATTTAGTGGGGAAACATGGCAGCCAATTGAGCAAAGCAGCGACTCATAAACTATCGTGGATTAAGTGACAAAATATATTTGTCAAATGGGTGAACCTGGTGCCAATGTATGTCTAGAATCTTGTCTCAAACTAACAGATTGTTTCCCAACCCACCCTCACCTCCCCCCCCAACCCCCTCCCCCCGACAGGACAAACCCAATCCCCCAGGAAACCCAGATACAGACATTCAGAGGAAGAGACACAGTCAGGGTTCACCATCCCCCGAGTCTCGCCAAGTGAAGGAGGGAGATTCAGGCAACGAGAGGCCGAGCACAGAGGATAAAGTCAAGAGTGAAGGGAAATCCCAGGTCCCACAGTGTTTACACTCCGTGAAATCCCAGGAGATTCCGGGATTCAGAGTGTCCCCAGAGAGACAGGATTCCCGAGAAGGGAAGGAACGAGGAAGGGAGGGATATCGGTCTGATTCGGGAGGAAATGCACAGAAAGACAGTGTGGCTGAGCGAGATGGGGGGGAAAACAGGGAAGGAGGAGCCAGGGAGCGCATTGAGGAAGAGAAGGTTGTGATGGAGGAGAACAGGGAGCTTGAGAGACACCAAACGGAACGAGTGGCCGAGGTTATGACTCCGGCGCCTGGACACCCTCCCCCCGAGGGCAGGCGGGCGGCACCCGACGACAATGGGGCCATCATGGAGCGAAGCTGCGATGAAGAAACAAAATGTGTAAATTCTGAAGGACAAAGCGGGGGAGAGGGGAGAGGAGACGAGGAAAGGTGGGAAGGAGGGAACGTGTCAGAGAAAAGTGATGAGTGGAGGAGGGAAGGTTTGGGACAGGATGGTGTGAATGAAGAAAGGCCGGGAATAGATCCGTTGGGAATTTCAATCGAGGTCACACATACCGAGGACAGGCGACCAGAGAGGAACGAGAAGCCATGGGTGTGGGAGGAGAGGGAGGATGGAAGGATTAAGGTCATGTGGGATGAAAGAATAGAGGATGGAGAGAACGTGGGTCCGAGAGGGAAGGAGATTGGTGTTTGGCTGGAAAAGAGGGAAGAAATCTCGGGGGGAAATGGCCCTGTTGTTGTTTCGGGAGCTGGAGACGGAATTGATGGCGAGGATGTGGAGAAGAGAATTGAAGCTGAGGACAGAGAGGGAGAGCAGGAGGTCAGGCCGGCTCAGGCGGCTTCGAATCCAGTGCAGGAATTGGAGGAGAAAGGGGCTGTGGGTGGGGATGAGAGGCAGGAACCAGCAGAGGGAGAAGCAACATTCCGGTTTGAGGAGCAATGTAACGAGCCCGAGAGCGAAGGAGGCCTCGGGAGCAACCGAGAAACAGAGAGAATGTCACAGGAATGTAAGGGAGGAACAGAGGAAGGAGAGAACGGGAGAAGAGAGGAAGGCAAAACGGTGCAGCATGAATCAGGGAGTGAGAATGGCGGTGAGGAGGTCGACGGTGGAGACGGGATCACGAAGGGAGAGGGGATTGAACAGACGGCGCTGTTAGAATCTCAGGGACAGAAAATCGTGACGGATGAAGTCGTGGGGAGGAAAGAGACGGAAACAAAGGCAAATGGTGGCAGTGTCGAACGCAGCGATAGTGTGAGGGGAAAGAGGGTGTTTGAGGCGTTCGAGCAGCTGCTCAGGAAGATTGTGAGCAGAGAGGAGAGAGTGACTGCCAGCGAGGGCGAGGGGGGGCTGGGCCAGGAGGAGGGGGAGCATGTTCCTGTGGCAGAGCCACAAGCAGAGGAGATAACCAGGAACGAAGACTGTTCTGTCGGCTCAGCAGATACAAGGTCGATAGTGGTAGAAAAGAAACCATTAGTGGAAATGGTTTCTGCGGATGGTGGGCTGGCCTGGAGTGGGCTCGAGCAAACCGGCGTCCATACAGGAGAGGAACTGAGTGAAGCGCGTGAGACGGCGATGGATGATGAATCCGACAAAGATATATACAAGGTAGAGGGAAGCACAGAGGATGATTCAGAATCTGCTCAGGTAGCGGATGTGGATGGACAGCACAGAGGCCTCGACCTACACAGGGGAGAACCAAATCCCAACACAGATCCCACAGAACTTCCTGAGGAAGGCGTCCAACTGAGGGACAACGTCAGGAACAGGAAGAGCTTGAAAAGGGACAGCAGCCAAAGAGAGACCTGTCACATATCATAGGACATTCCTGAGTCCTTCAGCGCCTTGAGACATCCTCCTGACATGACAACCATGTAAATATGTGTTGTTGTTTCATAGCTCTGGTAAATTGACACCCAATCACAGAAGAAGGTCTTATTCTAAGAGACGTATAACAATTTGCACAAGTTTGATTAAAAAATTATAATTGTATAAGCAGTGTAAGGAGTCATGGCTTTTCACTGATTGAAATCAGATTGTATTTTAATGTATTTTAATATACTGAGTTTGAAATAAATTTGTTCTGGGAGCCGCTATTCTGGGGTGAGGTCATCAGGTCCAAGAAAGTTTATATCGTACTCTTCACACAGGGTAGCAGCTCGGAGCACTTAAGGTGGGGAGTGAGGAAGAATAGTTTAGATTTAAATATTCGTGTGAATGTTTGCTGGGGATGAAACGGGTATTTAGTTATAATAATAACCTTTGCATTTGATATAGAACCTTATGTCGCTGAGACGTCTCAATGATGGAGGCCAACCTGAGCCTGGGCGACTGAGGAAGCTCCAGCTTAGAATAGCTGAGCTGGAGTCTCAGGTGGAGACACTGCGCAGCGTTAGAGACGGGGAGAGCTTCCTGGACAGTTTCATCCTGGAGCCAGACACTCCCATGAATCCCAGGGAACATTCTGTTACCAGCCACGGACAGGAATGGGTGACGGTCAGACAGGCGCATAAGGGGACCCGAAAAAGAGGGTCAAAGGAACCCCAGGCTTTAACCTTGTCCAACAGGTATGAAATACTTGCAACCTGTGTGGACAAGGAAGTCTGTGAGGAAGATGGGCAAACTTACCCCATCACCTCTATACAGTAGGTCACACTGGGAATAGTCAGAAGGAATATAGTGGTAATTGGGGATGAGACAGTTAGGAAGACTGACACACTTTTCTGCAGCCGTAGCAGGGAGACAAGAAGACTCTGTTGCCTTCCTGGGGCCAGGATGAAGGACGTCACTTCCGGGCTGGAGAAAAATTTGAAACAAGAGGGAGTGGATCCAATAGTTATGATTCACATAGGGACCAATGATGTAGGGAGGACAGGTAGGGACGAGTTGAGGAGCAAGTTCAAGGAATTGGGAGTTAAGCTAAAGAGTAGAACTTCGAAGGTATTAATATTGGGATTATTACCTGAGCCGGGGGCAAATCGGTACAGGCAAAAAAAAATTAAAGAACTGAATACCTGACTAAAAGAGTGGTGCGGAGGGCAGGGATTTCACTTTATGGGCCACTGGCACCAGTATTGGGGGAGACAGGAGCTATTCCAAAGGAATGGACTCCACCTAAACAGGGCTGGGACAAATGTCCTGGCAACATGAATAAATAGAGGTAGACAGGTCTTGAAACTACTAAGGGTGGTGGGGGGGGGGGTGAATTCAATCAAATGTAATACGTCACAATTAAAATTAGGACCGATGAAAGTGGGAGAGCAGATTAACGAGGGAGATGAGCAAACTGTGTCAAGCGGGGAAAAGAAGCCCAGGGATAGGGTACTGGTGAATAGGACTAATAGCCCAAAGTCAGAATTAAAGGCGCTATATCTGAATGCGCGAAGCATTCAAAACAAGATAGATGAAAATGCACAAATAGAAACAAACGGGTATGATCTGGAAGCCATCACCGAGACACGGTTACAGGGAGATCAACGGTGGGAGCTAAATATTCCATGGTATGTGGCGTATAGAAAAGATAGGCAATGTGGTAAACGAAGAGGGGGGGTGGCCCTGCTAATAAAGGATGGGATAAAAACAATAGAGAGGAAAGATTTAAAATCAGAAAAGCAGGAAGTAGTCAGTATGGGTAGAGTTACGAAACAACAAGGGGCAGAAAAAACTAGTGGGAGTAGTTAATAGACCCCCGAACAGCAGTCACAGTATGTAATAAAGGAAAAACATTAATTGTGGGCGATTTTAATCTGCACATAGACTGGGACAACCAAATTAGGAAAAGTATGATAGAGGAAGAGTTTATAGAATGTATTAGGGTTCATTATCTGGATCAGTTTGCCGAGGAGCCAACCAGGGAACAGGCCATATTAGACCTTGTTTTGTGTAATGAAGCAGAGCTGATCAGCAAACTGGAAGTGAAGGCTCCTCTCGGGCAAAGTGATCATAATATGATGGAATTTAGCATTAAGTTAGAGAGAGAGTAGTTAAGTCCGAAGCAAAGGTCTTAAATTTAAGTAGAGCCAACTTTGCTGGTATGAGAGAGGATTTAGCTAAAATAAACTGGGAAATTAGACTTAAGGATTTGACAGCAATGGCAGACGTTTAAGGAGATATTGCAAAATTCCCAGCGAGCACGTATTCCTTTGAGGAATAAGAATGCCACGGGAAAGGTGGCCCAACCGTGGCTCACTGGAGCAGTTTGGGAAAGTATAAAGTTAAAGGAAGAAGCCTATAAAACAGCTAAAATGAGTAGTAAACCCGAGGATTGGAAGAACTTTAGGGATCAACAAAGGAGAAACAAAAAGTGATTAAGAGGGAGAAAATGGAATATGAGGGCAAACGAGCGAGGAACATAAAGACAGACTGCAAGAGTTTTTATAAATATATAAAGAGGAAGAGGCTGTCAAAGGTAAATGTGGGTCCATTACAGGGGGAGACCGGGGGGAATTATAGTAGGGGACAAAGACATGGCAGAGTCATTAAACAAGTACTTTGCTACTGTCTTCACCTTAGAAGACACTGAAAACCTACCAAGAATAGAGGGGAACCAAGAAGACAATGTTAGTGAGCAACTTGGGAGAATTAATATTAGTAAAGAAATGGTTTTAGGTAAATTGTCAGGTCTTAAAACTGATAAATCTCCTGGACCTGATGGCCTACATCCTCGGGTTTTAAAAGAGGTGGCTACTGAGATAGTGGATGGCTTGTCTTTGATCTTCCAAAATTCTCTGGATTCTGGAACGGTTCCCATTGATTGGAAGATTGCAAACGTGACACCACTATTTAAGAAGGGTGGGAGAGAAAAGATGGGGAACTATAGACCAGTTAGTCTGACATCAGTGGTAGGGAAAATTCTTGAGTCCTTAATTAAGGATGTCGTTATGGGATTCCTGGAAGACCATAACAAGATTAGGCAGAGTCAACATGGCTTTACAAAAGGGAAGTCATGCTTAACTAATCTTTTAGAGTTTTTTGAAGATGTATCTGCAGGTTAGATAGGGGGGAACCAGTAGATGTAGTATATTTAGATTTTAAAAAGGCATTTGACAAAGTGCCACACAAAAGGCTATTGCACAAGGTTAAGGCCCACGGGATAAATGGGAACATATTAGCACGGATTGAAGAGTGACTAACGGGTAGAAAACAGAAAGTAGGGATAAACGGGTCATTCTCGAATTGGCAGGATGTGACTAGTGGAGTGTCACAAGGATCAGTGTTTGGGCCTCAGCCATTTACAATTTACATCAATGATCTCGACGAGGACATTGAATGTAACGTATCTAAATTCGCGGATGACACTAAACTCGGTGGGAGAGTGAGCTCTGAGGATGATGCAAAAAGATTGCAACGGGATATAGATAGGCGAGAGGAGTGGGCGAGTAGGTGGCAAATGGAATTTAATGTGGGGAAGTGTGAAGTCATTCAACTAGGTTGCAAAAATAGAAAAACAGATATATTTTCTGGAGGGGGAGAGATTAGATAGTGTTAGTGTTCAGAGGGATTTGGGTGTCCTTGTACACCAGTCTCAAAAAGTTAGTTTGCAGGTGCAGCAGCAACTAATTAGGGGAGATCTTATTGAAACATATAAGACTCTTAAAGGGCTGATAAAGTAGACACTGAGGGACTGTTTCCCCGGTAGGAGAATCTATAACCAGGGGTCACAGTCTGAAAATTGAGGGTCAGCCTTTCAGAACAGAGTTGAGGAAACATTTCTTCACTCAGAGGGCAGTGAATTTATGGAATTCACTCCTCCAGAAGGCTGTAGATGTCAGTCCTTGAACATCTTCAAGGCTGAGACTGATAGATTTTTAAAAAACAGAGGGATTGGGGGATATGGGGAGAGGGCGGGTAATTAGAGTTAGATCTGAAGATCAGCCATGATCTTATCGAATGGCGGGGCACAGGCTCGAGGGGCTGAATGGCCTACTCCTGCTCCTAATTCTTATGTTCTTATGTTCTTAAAGCGCTTCACAGAATATAGTAAAATGGATTGACTGCGTGTTTTGTGGGGGAAACGTGGCAGCCAATTGCACACAGCAGTGTCCCACAAACAATCTTGGATGGAATTGACTGAATTATTATAATTACTTTTGAAGGGATTATTACTCCCAGAAAAGCGATCTACCAATCGACTGACAACCGGGCTCCTACTTACTGCTGTAAACAGAGGTGTGTGGAGTAAGGGAACTTGCCTAAGTTTTGGCCCTGCCCGAGAATCTATTAACAGGGGAGCATAAAAAGACAAAGGAAAATCATGTTCACTTATTCACTGCCTCACTCCCTCCCCACTCACAAAATCCAGTGAGTTTCACATACACCATCTCCACGTGGACATTCCTATGTCTGATTCTGCACAAATCACTTTGTGCAAAACAATATAATAATATGATCAAATATAATAAAAACAAAAAACAGAAATAGTTTCAGGCGAGGAGGGGGAGAAACAAACTGCAAAAACAAACATTTTGTCTCAAAACATTTAGTTTCAAGTGACACGGAATAAAGCTTTCGAAATTGTGCAGATTATAAACACAGAAACGAACAGCAGTGATTACATTCTACATCAAACAGAACAGCTCAATCAAAGTCATCGTGGGAAAGAATTCTCCGACCAACCACAAAGCCAGTGACCCTCCCGGCTTACTATTTACAGTCAGCTTTGCTCTGAGAGCTTCTGCTCGAGTTGGGAATTTCCATAAAGAAACATTAGTCTTTTATGCTTTCACTGGCCTGGTTTTCGGCTAAAGCCTTTAGTGTCTGTTGCTGTGTGTAGTAGCGGTAGCCACGCAGAGTGCACAGGTAGCCACCATACACTGTCAGCAGGATCATCGAGGTGGAGAAAACCTTGTAACCCACGTCCGCAAACTTCTTAACAAACACCATCCTGAGGGATCCAGGCAGCCGGGATTACAGCTCAGTGACCGAAGGAGGCGGCAAATGATTAGCTGTGATAATAAAAATAATAATAAATTGGTCACTCGATCCACGACTGTTTGTGGAGACGCTGCTGTGTGCAATTGGTTGCCACGTTTCGCCCACAAAACACACAGTCATCACACTTTATAGTGTATCTTGTGAAGCGCTTTGAGATGTATCGAAATGTGATAAAGCTCTGGTCAAATGCATTATAATTAATAAACTTTAATTCACTTTACAGTGTAACCTATTTTATTATTAATATATAAAATAACAGGATACACTGTAAAGTGAATTCACTGTATATTCTGTGGGTGAAACACGGCAGCCAATTGCACACAGCGACGTCCCACAAACGGTCGTGGGTTGTTTGAAGGAAAGTGATGAAGGAAGTTTGCCCACAAAACACACAAGTCACAAATAATAATTATAATAAAATAATCCTTGTATCTGGCAAAGCTTTCATGTCGGGAAGGCATCCCAAAAGCGCTTCACGGGATATACTGTACAGCAAAGTGTAGTGACCTTGTGTTTTGTAGATGAACACAGCAGCCAATTTGCACACAGCGACGTCCCATAAACAGCATTGTAAACAGGAGTGAGCGACCGATTTTATTTGAGAGATTGTTGGGCAGGACCCGGGGGGAGTGAGAGAGAAACTCCATCTGTTCCCAAATCGGGGGAGATATTTAACATCCACCTGAAGCACCACCGATGGTTTAATGTCTCACCTGAAACAAACCACACTTTCACATCAGGAGGACGTCCCAAGGCACTGGACAGTCAGGGGTTTGGACCTGAGCTGTGAGTTGGCATCAGGACGGGTGGAGGGTGGGGACTGGGGGGGCGACCAATAATAATAATAAACCTGGCATTTGATACGGCGCCTCAACACATCTTCGAGACATCTCAAAGCGCTTCACAGGATACACTGTAAACGTGTAGTGACTGTGTGTTTTGTGGGCGAAACGCGGCGCCAATTGACCACAGCGAAGTCCCGGAGTTTGTTTACAATCAATGCAGGTCTTTATTCAAAAAAATTACAAACAATGTCCCCCATCACCTTCTCCCCCCACACCCCACCCCCCACCCCCCACACCACCCCCCACCCCCACCCCCCCACCCCCACACCCCCCACCCCACAACCCCCCACCCCCACACCCCACACCCCCCACCCCCAGGACAAGACCTGAGGCTGAGACCGAGACACCGATTGAGCATTAAACTGTTAAATGACTGAGAATCAACTCCTCCCGAACTCCCCCCCCCCCGGCCTCTGCCCCCCCCCCCGGCCTCTGCCCCCCCCCGCGGCCTCTGACCCCCCCGCGGCCTCTGACCCCCCCCCCGCGGCCTCTGTCCCCCCCACCGGGTCGCGGGTCCTCACCTTCTCCCTCCGGTCAGTCACTTGACGCCGCCACAGTAACACTTCCGGGTCTCACCACAAACAGCTTCCGGAGTCATGTCCCCTGCAGTGACGTCACCGCCACAAGGTGTCACCTTCAGCAACAGGAACCGGGAGGGAGGGGCTGTGGGGGGATAACCCCTCACGCGGCTGAAACTCTGGTCCACACCTTTATCCCCTCAAGGCTGGACTATGGGACCTCTCTCCTCGTCGGCCTTCCCGGCCCTCCCTCCACACTGCAGGTCATCCAGAACTCTGCAGCTCGTGTACTGTCCCGCACCAGACACCGCCACCACATCACTCCCACCCTCGCCCTCACCCTCGCCCTCGCCCTCACCCTCGCCCTCACCCTCGCCCTCACCCTCACCCTCACCCTCGCCCTCGCCCTCGCTCGCCTCCACTGCTCCCCATCCCCCAGAGGGTCGAATTCAAGATCCTCATCCTCACCTACAAGGCCATTCACGGCCTCGCTCCCTCCTACCTCTCCGACCTACTATCCCCCACTCACCAGCCCGTACCCTCCGTTCCTCTGGCTCCGGTCTGCCCCACGTCCCCCGCCCCAACCGCCCGACCATCGGTGGCCTTCAGCCTCTCAGCCCCGAGGCTCTGGAACTCCATCCCCAGTGCCTTCGCCACTTCCTCCCTTTCCTCCTTCAAGGCCGGTCTCAAGACCTTTCTCTTTGACCTTCAGCCTTCAGCTCCGCTCTCGACTCTCTACCCCCTCCTCACTCCCTTCCCTCCCCTCACCCTGACCATTTCCCCCCTCCTCGCTCCCTCCCTCCCCTCCCCTCACCCTGACCATTTCCCCCCAATGCTCGGGTCCTGACCCAACTGTCCAGTGCCTTGGAACATCCTCCCGACGTGAAAGGCGCTCTATAAATGAAAACTTGTTGTTGTTTTTGTAAACCCCAGGGGGAGGGGCTGTGGGGGCGCAAACCCACGGGGAAGGACTGTGGGGTTAAACCCAAGGGGGAAGGACTGTGGGGGGTAAACCCTGGGGAGAGGGCTGGGACCCAGAGGGAGAGGTGCTATACCTCGTGGTTGCAGGGCCAAGGGAGTGGCTGTGGGGGGTATAAACACGGGGGTGCGGAGGACTGAGGTTATACCCCAGGGAGGAGCTGTGGGGAACTCAGTAGTTGTTGTCCCAACGTTACAGGTAAATGTCACCCTTAAACAACAATGAGGATCCTCAGTATAATGTGGCTTTATTTTAAACTCACAATATATCCTACTGGCATTACAACACCGTCACAGCATGGATTTCCTCTTTTTTAATAATAGCTTCTATTTAGAAAGGTTGTTGGTCCTAAAAATATATAGAAACAAATTAACTTTCAGTCACAAAAAGAAACTGTACATTATAAAACAGTCTAAACATCGGACACGGTCATTATATAGAAAAAGGTGTGGCTTCCTTCGGGGGGGGGGGGTGTTGTGGGGGCTGAGGAGGACTGAGTTCTGGGTTTGGAGACCAGTTCGGAACGTGCGTTGGGATGTCCTCCCAACCCGAAAGGCGCTCTGTATACGTGTAATTTGTTGTTGGTGGTGGGTGCGGTCCTGAGGGCTAATTGCTTGTTGATGTTTTAAATCACACTGCATTTTAAAAAGAAATGATATTTGGATGGTCTTTACATGGGGACGGGCAGCCTAAATACAGGACATTACTCCTCCCCACCCTCTGCCACCCCACTGCCACATAAATTCTCGTTTCGGAGTGAATAATCATCATCATCCTTGCGTTTGATATAGCCCCTTATCACCTCTTCAAGGTGTCTCAAAGTGCGTCGTAGGATATACTTTAAAGAGGAGTGACTGCGTTATTTTGTGGGTGAAAAGCTGTGCCAATTGCGCACAGCAGTTGTGGATTGAGTGACGGAATTACTAGTATGATAATTATAATAGAAAAAATTTGGGAGGGATTATTACCAAATTGAGTTACACTGGGAACATATGATTGAGGCGTCAGAGCACAGATTGATCCATTTTATCCTTTGTTCCTTTTCTGTCTTCTCCATCTCTTCCTACTCTGAAGATGTTCAGCTTATTTTTCCCCTTGTGGGCTGACGGTTCTATGGCCACACACCCCCTCTAACTTTATCTAAGTGGGTAAATTGTTAGTCTTGACTGAGTGCTAATTCCCCCGCCCCGAGGCTCAACATCCAACCTGGCCTCACCCCAGTTCAGCACAGACTGAACCCAGCTTTTGACTCTTAAGGTTTAGTAAGACGCTACACTGTATAAAGGGCGCTATATAAAATGCAAGTTGTTGTTGTTACTCATGAGCCAGTGTGGATGAGCATTCAGGGAGGCTGGGGCGTGTGTTTGGGGGAACGACGCAGTGGGAGAGATTGGGTGTATGGGGAGGGGCGGGTGGAGAAGAGAGTTGTGTCTTATTATTTCCACTGTTTAACTCAGTCGCCACATTATTCTGTGTACTTTTGTGTTCGTGTTCCCTCAAGGAAAACACAATAGGGGGCTGGATTACGACCGAGATTTACTGGGAGTCAGGTTGGCTCCAAGGACCCCTCACCGCCCCAGGGAAACGTGGTGGAACTCAGCCCCCAAGTCACTGTCTTTTAAGGGGTGCGGTTCCCAGAAATGGCCATTGGAGGGCGCAGTAATGTCACACTTTGCTCTTTTAACATTTTTATAAACGGATTTAGTTTGGGGGCGAATATGGTCAAATAGGTATAGATGTGAGTCCTGATAGTTGTGATGTCTGAATCAGAAACGTACCCACCTGAATAAACTAACCCCCTGCGCGCACACACAGGCACACACACACACACACAGTGAGTGTCTGCACTTACACACAGCAGTGTGCCACAAACAGTCGTGGATTGAGTGACTGAATTACCATTATTATAAAAACATTTGGGGAGGATTATTATCTCACTGCGCACAAACACAGTGAAGGGCTGCACTTACACATACACGCACGCATAGACACACAGGCACAGACACACACACCCACGCACGCACAAACAGGCACACACACACGCGCACATACAGATACACACACTCATACAGACGCACGCACACACACAGTGAGGGTCTACACTTCCTCTGTTCCAAAATCTCCAAACAGAAAGTAAGACTCTTTTTGACTTTTTTTTAAGAATAAAGAACCACATGTAGGGGTGGATTTCCTGCGGGTGGGTTTGTCCCCCGGCACTTATATATAAATATCTGTCCTGGATACCCTAACCTATAAATTAACTACATTATACATGTCAAATTAAATAATATAAAAAATTACAATCGATTCTCTTTCTTCAGTGCGGGGGGGAGGGGGTGGGGGGAAGCGGAGGAGCAGGAAGGGGTGACACGACACACAACTCTCCAAAGCTTGCCGAGAGAAAACAGAGCTTCACTCTGTGTCATACTGAAACTCTGCACTCATTAGTACACAGAGGGAGTATGATTGAGGAAGTGTGGACATCAAGATATCTACCTAGCCCCCACCCCACCACCAACTGTCCGCTCCCCCCTCCCCAGGATTTCTGGTTAAATTACTTGCGAGTCTCATGAGAAGTTCCCCAGGGCGTGAGTTGATGTCTTCATGAGGAGAGAAAATTGTAAAGGGGGGGGGGGAGGGGAGAGAGAGACGAGAAGATAATAAATTAATATCAGCAAAACCTCAACAGCAAAAAATTCATAACTCAACAGATAGCAAATTCCCCCCAATCATTCCAATTGTTTGTTTGTTTCCTGTTCCCCCCACCCCTCCCCCATTGCCAACTGATTGTGTGGGAGGTTTTCCTGTTATTAAGGAGAAGTTTTCACTATCCCCAGACACAGCCTGCTGTTAATCTCAGCTTCTCAACCTGAAGTCGGACACATTAAGGAGTGTGAATTTTTGCTGAATAGACATTCACCGCGGAGCCAGGCCTTCGTCATCAATGGTAACAGTCACCCTCGTCAGGGCTGAGGTTAAACATAGCCTCTCCTTCCTTCCCCCCTCACCCATGATGCTAGGACTCAGACAGTGCTCGCCCATCACTGGCCCCGAGCTCCCTATCTCGGTGACGTCTCTCTAGCTGGAGTGATAGAACTCTGCCCATCGGCTCTCGAAGAACTTTCTCATGATGTATCCCGCCTGTCCCACCTCCGAGTCGTCCTCGTTGAAAGTCACGCAGTTGTTGAAAACCAGCGTAGCGTCGGTGGCAAACTCCTCACAGCTCGAATACCTGCCGGGACGACAAACACTCAGCCCAGAGAAAACACCGGAAACTCAACCTGCTCGTCACAGAGCAGTGTCTCGCTGCTCACACCTCTGACAATGCAGCGTGGAACACCCTGATCTAATCCAACTGCAGAACATGAGTGGCTGAATCAGACAAGCCACGTAGGAGGAGCTGCACAGCATTGAGGAAAGGTTGGAGGGGGCGAGGTGGGAGGAGGTGAGAGGGGAGTAGAAGGGGGCGAGAGGAGGAGGGGGTGAGGAGAGGGGAGAAGGGTTGGTGGAGGGGGGAAAGAGGAGGTGGGTGAGGAGGAGGGAGGCCTGGGCGAGGGGGAGGAGGGCTGGTGGAGGGGAGGAAGAGGAGGGGGTGAGAGGTGGAGCGCGGGGGAAACGAAGGGATGGGGAGGCACGGTTACACACTTGCCGCTGATGAGTTTATCCCTGATGGTGGTGAAGTCCATGGGGTTTTTGATGATTCTCCGGTAACCGGGCACCAAGCGGGGGTTGACCGGCTGCAGGAACGGCCAGGCGTCATCATGGGATTCCATCTCCATCAGGATGATCCTGCCGGGAGGGAAGCTCATCGTTAGTCTCCAACTGGGAGCCACACTGAGGAACAGGAAATCACCAGCTCTAAACACCTCCTGTACACCAGCGTCAGGCCTCTTCAAGGCCTGTGTCAAGATCCTCCTCTTTGACTGCATCTTCGGTCACCCTTCTATCCCTACCCTCACTGGCCTCTACCCCTCCTGACCCCAATCCCCAGCTCGGGTTCAAATCCCTGACTGTCCAGCGTCTTGGGATGTCCGTCTGACATGAAAGGTGAATCCTCTCCCTCTCTCATGGGAACAGGTGGAGGGCATTCAGCCCCTCAAGCCTATTCCGCTATTCTATAAGATCACGGCTGATATCCTGGGGGAGGTTTGAATCCTTTGATAAGGGTCAGTTCCACATTATCCCCCCCCCACTCCGTACTCTGTCCAAATCACTGTCTGACACTTGACAGCAATTTGCATTGTGCCCCTCACGCAGGGCAGTGTCCCACAGCGCTTACCAGTGGCGGAGCATGACGCCGAGCCTGGGGGAGGTGACCGGGGGCACGGTTGAAGAGGAAGGTCATCAGGCGTGACCTGAAGATGGGGAAGGAGGGATTGAGGGAGTTTCGGGGGGGTAGTTGCTGAAAGCGCAGCCACCGATGGTGGAGCGGAGGGCATGAGGTACAAGCAGGAGGCCGGAGCCAGTCGAGCGGAGGCAGCGGGGAGTGGGTTGGGTTGTGAGCAGGTAAAGACGGAGCGCTTACTCGCACAGAGTCAGGTCACTGGAATGGTTCCTCTTGGATGTCCTCCTCCTCTTGGCGAGCAGAGGGCCATCCTGCGTCATGCGCTTCCGTCTTCGCTTCATGTACTTCCTGGCCCCGCTGCCAGACAGCATCCCGTTCCCGGGGAATCTCTCCCTTTTCTGCCTTCGCCTTGGATTCTGGGATCGGCGGCTCATTCCAGACCGGTTGTTGGCCTGAGGAGTGAGAAGAAAGTAGGTCAGTAAAGCCATACGTCCACAACACAACACAAGGGGGAATGTTAATTACAATACAATCACAGGCCGCCCTCATGTCTCACTGTGTTTAGCCAGTGAGTAGCTGACGTCCCAAGTCGCAGGCCTGGGGAATGCTGAGGGACTGACCTCAGTAGGGGTAGTGGTTGAGGTGGGGGGGGAAGAAAGAGCCGAGTCACTCTTCACTGGGATCATAGGCACAGCCCAGCCTGGCTCATCAGCAGGACCTGGAAGGGCTGACCAGTCACTGGGGACAGGGAATCATCCCACTCAACTCTTGTTAACCCTACAGCCAAAGCCCTAATGGGTAGGGTGGTCCTTGTTGGATAAGCAGTGGGAAAGCTTGCCAGTCAGCAATATCAATGCAATGCTGTTTTAGCTGGTTAGGCACTGGCAGTTACCCCAACACACACTCTGGGTCCCCCCAAGCCGGGAAAACTGTGCCATCCTGCGCCTAATATTTTCCAGAATTAGATAAGCAGGATGTGTCCTCCGGGGGGGGGGAGAGAGAGTGCACATTGTCTTTCACCAACCTATCTCTGGGAATTCTCAGTTTGGTTTGGACACTCTTAAAACACGGTGATGGGTTTCTGCATTTGTGTCAGACACCCGGCTGACGAAAAAAAACAAAAAAAAATTGTTGTTAGTGAAGTTGCTGATAAACACTAACAAGTGCCTCTTACCCTGCTGACACAGATGGGGCAGAACCAATCGCCGTCAGGGATGTCTGCTATCTGTGGCCGCAGGCAGTACGTGTGGCAGCCCTGATCACAGTTGTCACACAGCAGCAGGAACTCATCGTTGTCCCCCTTTCGGCAGATCTGACACGACTGGAGAGCGGGAGGAGATAGTGTGTGGTTAGCCCTGGCGTTGTGGCCCTGAACCCCCTCTGCCCCACAGGCCTTAACATTTTTCCTGAAGTGAGGTGACCCCAAAACTGAATGCTGTGGTCACCTTCCTGCCCCCATCCTCCCTGCCCTCCACCCCTCCTAATCCGAACCCCCAGCTCAGATCCAAATTCTTGACTGTCCACTGTCTTGGGACATCCTCCTGACGTGAAAGCTGCTGTGAAAATGTTATTTGTTGTTGTTGAGGTCTAACCAAAAATCTGTACAAACCTAACATTATTGCTTTGCTCTTGTACTCGATGTCCCTCTGTAAAATCCCCAGAAAACCAAGAACTCTTTTCATTGCCTTTTCCCCCTTCAATTAATCTGGTTCTGCTTCTAACATCACACATAAAGGGAGTCTGCAGACTGGCCAGTCAGTTGCGTGTAGTGTTTGGAGATCTCCTCCTCACGTGAAATGCGCTACATAAATGTTAACATGTTGTTGTCGCAATGGTTTGGTCACTGACGCTACTATTCTGTCCACTGACATCTCTTTGTCTATTATCTACTCACTCCTGCACAAGACAGACTAGGTGGGATACAAGACACACCGGCCTGCTTACATAAATTTCCCTTTTTAAAAAAAAATCCCCCCCAAATTGGAGTTGAGGCACAGATTAACCATGATCTGTTAGAATGGCGGAGCAGGCTCGAGGGGCTGAATGTCCTTCCTCCTCCTGTTCCTATGCCCCTATGTTCCCCAGGGAGCCTCTTCCATACATTTACTGCTAGATCAGGGTGCGACACAGTTTACATGTACGCTGTGCCCGTCACACGTGGATTCGGTGTCTAGCGTGTTGACACTCACCACTCTCATGATGGATTTCTCCCAGGACAAGGCCCTCTCCAGCTGTTGGATGCAGTTGCACAACTGGGCGGCGCTGGTGGTCCTCAGTAACGTCTCTCGCCACACACTCAGCCCGGGCGAGATCTCCCCCTCCTCACTGTGCCACACACAAAAAGAACATGTGTGGTCATTCCACAACACGGCACGACACACGTGTCACTCTCACACGTTCAATCCCAATGCAAACCGTGACAAGCTGAGCGAACTGAGAACTTATTTGATGTCTCATCAGCGAGTCAGTCATTTTAAAGTGTAAATAATAATCCTTGCATTTTATAGTGACTGATGTGGAGGCAAAAACAGAGGCAAGTTTCCTTACTCCACTCACCTGTTTACCCAGCAGTAAGTAGGAGCCCGGATGTTAGTCGATTGGCAGATCACTTTCTGGGAGTAATAATCTCTCCAAAAAATAAACAAATAATAATTTGGTCACTCAATCTACGACTGTTTGTGGGTCGCTGCTGTGCACAATTGGCTGCCATGTTTCATCCACAAAATATACAGTCAATTAATTTGACAATATATTCTTTGAAGCGCGTGAAGACGTTAAATTATCAAAATGTCCCCACCATCGGTGGTCGGGCCTTCAGCCACTCTACCCCCACTCTCTGGAACTCCATCCCACAGTGCCTTTGCCTCACTTGCCTCCTTCAGCCCGTCTCAAAACCCTCCTCTTCGACTGTGCCTTTGGTCACCTGCCTATCCCCACAGTCACTGCCCTCCAGCTCTCCTGATCCCAACTCCCTGCTCGGGTACAGATCCCTGACTGTACAGCGCCTTGGGACATTGCCAAGTAACTGTAACGTGTTGTTGTGATAAGGCGCTGTATCAAATGCAAGGATTATTATAATTATAAACACTGTGTGATGTTCGCTGGTCGTGGGGAGGAGACGGTTACCTGTCCTTTTGCTGGTCGGCCCTGGCCTCTCCGTCGCGCTGGGGGGCAGTTCCTGTGTCCACCCTCGCGGGGAACGGGTTCCACAGCGGCTGCCTCAGGTAGCGCCGCTCGATGTTGGGCTCGAGCCCCAGCAGCCGCGTTACCCCCAGCACCAGGGGGTTGTTATTCCGGCGCATCAGCTCCAGCTCCCCCTCGTCCTTCCCCTCCCGGCACTCCACCCCCGCCTGCCTCGGCTCCAGGTAAACCAGGTCATCCCGTGTGGAGTCTGTGTCCGGGCAGCTCCAGTCCTGAGCAGAGAGAGGCACACGCAGACACGGTTACAATTTTTTGTGGGGGTGTTAGCCAGGTGTCTGATTACGCGGAATCCCATCAACATGTTTCAGAATCTCCAAAGCAAACTGAGAATTCCATGCCTCCCACCTGCACTGCTATTGCTGTCTGGCAAACTTTCCACTGTTTGTCCAGCTAAGACCACCCTACCCATTAGAGCTTTGGCTGCAGGGTTAACAGGAGCTGAGCGAGAGGACTCCCTGCCCCCAGTTACTGGTCACATTATTTTCTAAAGGGATTATTACTCCCCGGAAAGCGATCCGCCAATCGTCTAACATTCATTCGGGTTTTCTCTTACTGCTAGGTAAACAGAGGCGTATGTGTGGAATAAGGAAACTTACCTAAGGTTTCACCTCAACCCACCGGGAAATCAAACCTGTGTCCTCTCGCCTGGGAGGCAAGTGGGCTAACCATTACGCTACGGGACTCCACGCTATCTGTTCTGTTACCTGCCAGAGGCCTGGTTACACAGAGCAGCTGGAGCTGGGACACCCAGGTGCCGACACAAAGCCATTCCGCCTCCAACACAACACAACAGCACACAGGAGTGCCATTGCAGTCAACCACACCCTGTAACTGTAAACTTGCTCCACTTTATGTGACCAGATTATATCGCTGCTTGTGTTCTGTCCCTGCTCAGTGCTGCCCTGTAGCCAGCCGAGATACACAGACAGCATTGCCCGAGCTGCTTGCTCTGATAACGCCAACCCCCAACTCCACCCTCAGTGCCTGTCTGGCTGGCCCAGTCTCTCTTTCTGTCTGAGACCAGGTCTCTCTCTCTCTCTCTGTCTGAGGTTCGGTCTCTCTCTGTCTGAGACCCAGTCTCTCTCTCTCTCTGTCTGAGCTTCGGTCTCTCTCTGTCTGAGGCCCGGTCTCTCTCTCTCTCTGTCTGAGGTTCGGTCTCTCTCTCTGTCTGAGGCCCGGTCTCTATCTCTCTCTGTCTGAGGCCCGGTCTCTCTCTCTCTCTGTCTGAGGCCCGGTCTCTCTCTCTCTCTGTCTGAGGCCCGGTCTCTCTCTCTCTGTCTGAGGCCTGGTCTCTCTCTCTCTGTCTGAGGCCCGGTCTCTCTCTCTCTGTCTGAGGTTCGCTCTCTCTCTCTGTCTGAGGTTTGGACTCTCTGTCTGAGATTCTGTCTCTCTCTCTGAGGTTTGGTCACCTTGACTTGCAGACTGGCCGACACCACTCGCTGCTCCAGCGCCTCCACCTGCTGCAGAGCATTCAAGTCCGTCTCGAACACCCATTTCTCCTCTTTCCATGTCTCCAACATCTCCTTGGACACCGTCCGCTCTGTCTCGTCCCCGACAGGATGGAAGATGGGATCTGAGAGAAGAAGTGAGAGAAAATCTGGCATCAGGGCACGGGTTATTGAGTGCAAATTGATCCTTTCACTCTGCGACTCACTCCCGGTTACACACTGAACACGTTAAACTCTGCCCCTTTTCCAGCAAAATTAAATCATCTGTGACTTTACGGAGAGAGAAAAAAAAGAGGGAGTTTCTCCCGGGCGACAATTACACCGATCAATTGGTCGTTCACTTGGCTTGTATTGCCTTGAGTTTAGAAGGTTCAAGGATAATCTGACTGGGGAGTTCAAAATGATAAAAGGATTCGACAGTGTAGCTACAGTTAAACTATTTTCCCTGGTGGGGAATCCAGAACAAGGGGGGCATCATCTTAAAATTAGAGCCAGGCCATTCAGGAGTGAAATCAGGGGCAGTTTTTCACCCAAAGGGGAGTGGGAATCTGGAACTCTCTCCCTCCCTTAAAAGGCTGTGGATTATGGCTGGATGCTTTCACATTTTCACAACAGAAGTGGATAAATGTTTGTCAGGTCAAGGGATCATGGATATGGGGCAAAGGTGGGTAATTGTAGTTGAGGCACAGATCAACTATGATCTAATAGAATGGCAGAACAGGCCCAAGGGGCTGATGTCCTACTCCTGTGCCTATGGCTTAGCAGAGTTGTCCAACTGGAACCCACCCACTGCTGCCCATATTTCATCTGGCCCACCACTCCCTCTGTAACACGGAAAGGTTGTTTCTGGAAGGGAAACACAAAAATATTGCTTATGTGGCCTGACAACGTTTCTCAAATAGGGAATCCGACCCTCAGCAGCCAAAAGGTTGGACCCCTCTGGATCTAATATAGAATGGCAGAACCACCTCAAGGGGCTGAATGGCATCCTCCTGATCCGATGGCATAAAGCACTGCGGCAACTCTACACATGGAGAGCGCTGTGAATAATAACAAGCGGCTGCTACCTGTCCTCTCCTTGGTGCAGCTTTGGCTAATGTATTCCATGTGCTTGTTCAGCTGCTTGTGTAAGGCCTTTTCCCGGATCCCCCAGGGGTGCAGTGCCTTCAGCAGCAGAATCAGCTCCTCCGGGCTGGTAACACACCACCAGCCACTCTGCATCTCTGGAAAGCCAACAAACAAACACACAGCTGAAACAGGCCCTGGCTAATGAGAGCTTCACTGTTTACTGTCCACTGTAGCAGGAGGGGATGTGGCTTTTAGTGATGGTTTCTTCACACCTCAGACACCCAGGCTTTCTGACCAGACATTGTTTCTGTTTTGGCCAGGGTGTCTGACACACACAGAAACCCAACACCATGTTTTAAGAGTAACCAAACCAAACAGAGAGTTCAATGCATCCGACCTACACATAGATATAATAATAATTAGATCCGCTTCACAGAATATACTGTAAAGCAAATTACCTGTATATTCTTTGGGTGATACATGCCCACAATTGCATACAGCAGTGTCCCACAAACAATCATGGATTGAGTGACCAATTTTTTTAAATAAATATTTTTTACCCCCGGAAAAGCGATCCGCCAATCGACCAACAACCTACTTACTGCTAGGTAAACAGAGACGCGAGTGCGGAGTAAGGAAACTTGCCTAAGGTTTCACCCTGCCCGGGAATCAAACCCAGGTCCTCTTGCTAGCGAGGCGAGAGTGCTAACCACTACCCTACCGGATTCTACACATTTCTGTGGAATGGGATGTGCACTCTCTTTCCCTCTCTCTGAGAGGAACGCATCATATATAATATATAAATCACCTTTCCCACACGGTTTAGATTTCCGACCTGATTCTCACCTTTGGGGATGGGGCTCAGTTGAGGCTCACTGATCTTCTTCAGGGACTTGGTTGGTGGTCGCCCCCGGGGCCTGGGTTTCTGAGGCAGAAGGTGATCACTGTGTGGAGTGGGAGGGCACAGGGCCGTCCTGGCCCTGCCTTTAGCCAGAGTGGAGCCTGACAGGGCCCCGGGGGCCACCGCTGTGCCGTTAGCAGCCGCTGGGTTGAGCAAAGCCATCGACCTCCCGTCCAGCGGAATGCCCATGTAGGGCATAAACTGTGGGGAAGAGAGAAGAATGAAGACAAAGTACAAAAACACACTCCTCTCATTGTGAGATGCTCGTTACATACACCAGCTCCCACGCTGTCTTTATCCTGACACAAGAACATAGGAATTTGCTGGCCAAAAAAGACCAAGGTCCATCCAGTTTGCCTTCCATCCTCCATCCTGGCAGTCGCTTGACATGTCATGTCTCCAAACTATATGCTGCATCCCCAGATATTATTCCCCAACAGAAATCTATCTAATTTGTTCTTGAAAGAATCAACACTTTCTGCTTCCACTGTCTATCTGTCTCCCTTGGAGCCTGTTCCACACATTTACTATTCGCTCACTGAAGTAGCGTTTCTGCACATTAGTTCTTTATTTTATTTATTTGTTCGTCACGTACACCTACCTGTAACGCTGCAAACACAGCGGAGGCCGGCAGCTGGAGTGCAGTGTGGTGTAACTGGGGAGCTGGATGCAGCGCTGCCTGCTGTGAGGCGAGGGGAAGCTGGGTGATGGCAGAGGAGCTGCAAGGCTTCCTCGGGAGGAGGCTGAACCACTGGCCGTGTCTCTCCGCACAGTCTTTGACTTTCTTCTCGGAGCTGGGGACGCTGAGGTCGAACAGACGCCTGTTACTAGCCAGCAGCAGCTCGGGCGACACGGGGTGGGGGTGAGGGTAAGGGCCAGGTTTGCTGGTGCTACAGTGAGGAGCAGGGAGAGGCATCGTCATCGAGTTCTGTAAGAGGCTGAGCCACGCAAACCAAGCTGCCGAGTGCTCTGCACTGTGCTGGGCCGGAACCTGGGCCTGGGCGGCGGGATCGCGGCTGCTTTTCCGGGAGTTTGAGGCTGCTCTGCTCCGCTTGGGGGGCTCCGCGGTTAGCTGTTCCGTTTTGCGTTTCCGGCAACGCCCGCTCTTCGGCCTCCCGGGAGCGTTGACGTTCTCGGTCGGTGCGTCTCTCAGTTCCACTTTCACGTGAGTGTCCACGGGGAGCTTGTCTGTGCTCAGCTCCTCAGGCCCTGGCCAGATTTAAACAGAGATAAAGCGTTATGTCAAATGCCAGGATTATTACTATTACTACATTTCCTTATTAATTACTGTACACGAGAAAGAACTTTCATTCATTGCATCACAACTGATTTAAGAGCTATTTTGCACACAGCAAGGCCCCACAAGCACACATGAAATGAAATGACCAATTTATCTGCAGGATTGTTGGCCATTGCATCAGGAGAAACCAACTCACTCTTCTTAGCCCCGCGCCTTTTAAAATCCTTGTCATCCACCTGAGCAGACAAGCTGTGAGTTTGATGACTCATTGAGAGAAGGCATCTCCCACACTCAACTCTCTCTGAGCTTCACTGGGATCACAGACATAGCCAGGCTGTCTCATTAGTAGGACTTGGAAGGGCAGACCAGTCCCTGGGGGCAGGGAGTCACCCCACGCTGTTAACCCTGAACCCAATGGGTAGGGTGCTCCTAACTGGACAAACAGCGAGAAAGCTTGCCAGTCGGCAATATATGTCAGACAAGCTATATGTTTTTTTGCTGGTTAGACTCCAGCAGTTATCCCAATGCACACTCTGGGGTCCCCAAGCCTTGGCTCTTGCACCTATTACTTTCTGGAATGTAAGCAGGATGTGTCCTTCTGAGAGAGAGAGAGAGAGAGAGAGAGGGAGAGTGCAGATTCCATTTCAGACACTTAAATCTTCACACATAAATGGCATGCATATGTAGAACTAACAGTCTGTTTTTGATACTCTTAATAACAACGTGCATTTATTTATACAGCGCCCCTCACACAGTGTAGACAACTTTCTTCAGCTCAATGTGCGCAAAACTGAGGCCCTCCAGATTGGCTCGCGTCAGCGCCTCCGAACCTCAGGCGCTGACAGCATCAGCATCCAAGGCCGCACTCTCCACCTCTCAAAGCCATCAGGAACGTCGGCGTTCTGTTCGACCCTGAGCTGTCCCTTCTTCCTCATATCCGCGCCACAACTGGCACCGCCTTCCATCACCTCCGTAATGTCGCCAGACTACGGCACTACCTCACCTCTCACGCGGCTGAAACTCTGGTCCACACCTTTATCACCTCAAGGCTGGACTATGGGAACTCTCTCCTCGCCGGCCTTCCCGGCCCTCCCTCCACACTGCAGGTCATTCAGAACTCTGCAGCTCATGTACTGTCCCGCACCAGGCTTCGGGACCACATCACTCCCACCCTCGCCCTCACCCTCGCTCCCACCCTCGCCCTCGCTCGCCTCCACTGCTCCCCATCCCCCAGAGGATCGAATTCAAGATCCTCATCCTCACCTACAAGGCCATTCACGGCCTCGCTCCCTCCTACCTCTCCGACCTACTATCCACCTACCTACCTGCCCGTACCCTCCGTTCCTCTGGCTCCGGTCTGCTCCACATCCCCCGCCCCAACCGCCCTACCATCGGTGGTCGGGCCTTCAGCCTCTCAGCCCCGAGGCTCTGGAACTCTATCCCCCAGTGCCTTCGCCGTTTCCTCCCTCTCCTCCTTCAAGGCCGGTCTCAAAACCTTTCTCTTTGACCGTGCCTTCAGCTCCCCTCTCGACTCTCTACCCCCTCCTCGCTCCCTCCCTTCCCTCCCCTCACCCTGACCATTTCCCCCCTGTTCGGATCCTGACCCAACTGTCCAGCGCCTTGGGACGTCCTCCCGACGTGAAAGGCGCTCTATAAATGCAATCATGTTGTTGTTGTTGTTGTCCCCGAGAGCCCTTAACAAAGTAACAGCAGTATGGTTTGCAGGGGAAGGAGGGAGTCAATCTTACCTGCTGCTGCCTCGGAACCTTCCACGAACAGTCCCCCGAGGTGGGGGAAGACCCAGTACCTCCGCCTAAAGCGATCCTGCCCCAACAGCAAGGCTCGCAGAGATTGGGATGCCTGCAGCAGCTTCCGGGCAAAGAAATTCTGTCGCTGTGGGTGCAAACAGGGCAAGGTTTGACAGCAGCAAATGGTTCAGATCTCTGCACTGGCGTATGTCAGTCACTACACTAACCAAATACAGGGCCCCTGTGTGGTGCTGATCGGGCAAGTCACTGGTTTGATTCCCCCCAGTCTGTACTGACTTATCTGATCACAGACAGAATTAATAATAATAATCTTTACATTTGATATAGCGCCTTTTCACGTCCTTGCGATGTCTCAAAGCGCTTCACAGAATATACTGTGAAGTGAAATTGACTGTGTATTTTGTGGGTGAAATGCGGCAGCCAATCGCATACAGCAGCGTCCCACAAACAGTCTTGGATTGAGTGACCAATTCATTAACATGGATAACGTATTGGATTATAGTACAGTAGACCCTTGGATTGGGATGAGAACATCAGGCGTGGTTCCCATTCGTGATTGCTATCCAAACCTTTTGGGCTGGTTAGTGCATAAAAACAGTCTGAGTGTCATCTTTACACTAGGAAGGAATCAGGTTGGGGTGTGATTCCCCTCTCCCTGGTCAAAGCTCACTCACTGTCAAAGCTCCCAAGATTGATCACTTGGGAAAGAGAAGGACTGTTGATATAGGAACAGGAGGAGGCCATTCATGGTGGCCATAATCCACAGCCTTTTGGGAGAGCGTTCCAGATTCCCACTGCCCTTTGAGTGAAAAACTGCACGATTTTACTCCTAAATGGCCCGACTCTAATTTTAAGATGATGCCCCCCGTTTTGGATTCCCCCACCAGGGGAAATAGTTTCTCTCTAGCTACTCTATCGAATCCCTTATCATTATAAACACCTCAATCAGATCATCCCTCAACCTTCTAAACTCAAGGGAATACAGATCAAGTTTATGCAATCTGTCCTCGTAATTTAACCCTTTAAGCCCTGATATCATTCTGATGAAGCTCTGCACTGCAAGGGTATGTATGGGACATATCCGGGGAAAGGATGCTGCAGGCAGATTGTGTCAGCAAATTCAGTAGGGAATTAAATAATTAGTGACTAATTCGATTGAGGGATATGAGAAATTGTGTTGTGTAGGTTTATTTATTTGATCTGTTCTAACTTTGGGACCAGTTAGTTAGACCACACAGGTGTCTCCAGATGCACTCTTCAATGCTGCCATCAGGAAACCAGCACTAACCTTACTGAGCTTCTCAATCTGACGCTCCAGTTCAGCCACGCTTGCAGAATGATGGTCTTCAGTCTAAGAGGAAGGTACACGAACAATCATTAACAGCTGAGTGAAGTATCAACACACAATATCACATAAAACAGTAAACCTCCCATAAGTAATATCAGCCGGGACCATACATTTAATATGACTTATGCAAAGAATGAGTTATGTCAAACTTGCATAGAATATAAACTCTAGATCAGGACTAGGGCAGATGTACTACTAAGGCGATTATACAATTTACACGGCACCCCTCTCACGCAGGGTAGCACCCCAGAGCACTTGACAATAGCGGAGGGGGGTGGGGACTGTAGGCACGGTTGAAGAGGAAAGTCTTCAGGAGCGATCTGAAGATGGGGAAGGAAGGGGCAAGGCGGAGGGAGGGATAGAGGGAGCGTTCCAGAGCTTCGGCAGCTGGGCAGTGGAATGGATGAGTGACTGGGCTGACATTTGGCTCATCACTCTCTGCGCTTTAATGAGATTTCTCGACCTTTAGGAGGAAAAAAGGGAAGAAAGCTGCCAAACCATTTACCCGACTGAGATTCCCAGCCTTTTCCTCAGATGTTGTCCTTTCCATTTCCTCCTTAACCCTTTCCTCGCCTGCGTTGCCGGCAGCACCACGACTATCTTCTTCCGGGTCAAGCGTCCGTTTCCTCCTCCCGTCCTCCACCGTGCTCTCAGGCGGCTCTCTGATGCCTTGCTTCTTCAGCAGAGCTCTCTTTAACCTGCCCATCACCAGTGACGAGATTAACACAACAGATCGCTCTACACATTCCATTCCTTTCTTACACAGTCTGGTATAAAGCACAGGTGTGTGTGGCAGCCAGGAAGATGGTAGTACATTAGGCATAGGGTTGAGAACAGATCTACACATCCAACTCTCATTAAGGAATCACAAAGAGTCAACTGTCAACAGATCGTTTGGATAATACACATTCCCTCTGAAGCAGTTGAACCCCACAGGGACCTCAGTTATGCCCTGTCCCACATATGGCTTGTGACAAGGTGAAGACTGAGTGCAGACTGAGGTGAGACCCACCACCTCAGATCCCAGAAGCCGGTTGACCTGCTTGGGGGGACTCCCCTGAATGAGATGCAGTAGAGATCTGTTATAACACAGTGATTGGGAGCCATCGGATCCCAACCCACCTCATTACCAAAGCCACAATAATCATAATAATCCTTACATTTGCACAGTGCCTTATCACATCTTCAAGACGTCTCAAAGTGCTTCACAGAATACCCTGTAAAGTGAAGTGACTGTGTATTTTGTGGGTGAAACGGCTGGTTTCCCAGTGCCAAGTCAAATCTTCAACACTGAGATACATAGATGTTTGTGAGGTCAGGGTATCAAGGGATATGGAGCAAAGGCTGTTAAATGGAGTTGACGTACAGATCAGCCATGATCTAATAAAATGGCGGAACAGCTGAATGGCCTCCTCCTGTTACTAGGTTCCAAGTACTTGGTTCCCTCACGGGAATGGCCGCTGCACTAAAATAAAGCCCAATTTCTGGGTCAACAGGTCACCGCCAACATCACTTCCTGTGGGCTGCTCCTGGGTGGGAACAGACTGTCGGCTGCTCAGTAACTTGGGTCCACGTGGCATTGGCATTACACACCTCAGCGCTGTAACAAATCTACACCGTACCTAACAGATTGTCTTACCTCCTCAGCTTCCCTTCCACAATCCACTTGTTTTTGCGAATGTTTACCCGATGGTCTATATTCTTATCGATTTCTCTGCGGGGGGGAAAAGACACGGGAGATTTTTGCAGTCTTTAATGAATTTGGAATCTGGAATCTCTCTGGCCTCACTGTGCTGCCAGAGTTTACATATAACTTCCCGCCCCTGGCACCTCCCTTCCTTTCTGATCTGCTTTCTCCCCACTCCACTAACCACTGCCTCCGCCGGGCTGGCTCTTGCCTCCTGCTTATCCCTCGTCCCCTCTGCTCCACCATTGGTGGCCGCACTTTCAGCCACTACGGCCCGAAGCTTTGGAATTCTCTTCCTCAATCTCTCCGCCTTGCGCTTACCTTCCAGTCTGTTAGATCACGCCTGAAGACCTTCCTCTTCGACCATGCTTACAGTCACCTCCTCACTACCCTTGGCTCGGCATCAGGTTCTGCCACTATTCAGCACTCTTAGACGTTGCCCTGCATGAAAGGCGCTGTGTTGTTGTTGTTTACACCTTACCTGATGACCGTGTTGCTTCCCAGGAGCTCGTTGACCAGGAAAGCCAGCACCGATGCCTTCTTCCCCGCAGGATGAGCATGGAATGACTTGACTTTGAGACTTTGGCAGAATTCTCTGTCCATGTCAGAAGCCTCCAGGAAAACCCTCAGAACTTCTGATACGTTATCCCTGTTAATCCCGATGTCACACAGTGGCTTCCCAAGAATCGTTACGGACTGCAAAAGCAAAAAAAAGGGAAGGTTTGATTAGCTGTTTGTGCGAACAGCCTCTGTGTCCGGGTTAGACCAAGCTCTCTGTTACAATTAGATTTTTAATTTAATAATTATACAATTATATAATTATACAATTATATGCGGAAACACCATTTCAGTGCGCAAGAAGTAAATTTATGGAATGGGCTCCCGAGGGTGGAAGCAGAAAATGTTGTTTCTTTCAAGAACAAATTAGATAGATTTCTGCTACAAAATAATATCTCGGGATACAGTATATAGTGTGGGACACGATATGTCAAGCGACTTATAGACACTACTCCCTGAAGCTTTAGAAATCTGTCTCCCAATCCCTCTGCCTTTTAGATCACGAATGAAGACCTTCACGTCCTCCTTCCCCCCAGCTCAGTATCAGGCTCCGCCATGTTAAGCGCTCCGAGACTCTGCCCTGCATGAAGAGTGCGATATAAATCCCCCAGAGGATAGAATTCAAAATTCTCGTCTTCACCTTCAAAGCCCTCCACAGCCTTGCTCCTCTATTACCTGGTAACTCCATATCGACCTGTCTGCTCCTTCCACTCAGCAGTCTGCGGCCTGGTCCACATCCTCCGTCCAGCCTGCCCCACCATCGGCGGTCGGGCCTTCAGCCTCTCTGCCCCCACCCTTTGGAACTCCATCCCGCAGACCCTCCACCTGACTCCCTCATTTGCCTCCTTCAAAGCCCATCTCCAGACCTTGATCTTCGATCGCCTTTGGTCATCCTACCCTCACCTTCCCCGCCCTCCATCCCCCTTGATCCCAACCCCCAGCTCGGGTCCAAATCCCTGCCTGTCCAGTGCCTTGGGATGTCCTCCCGAAGTGAAAGGCGCCGTATAACTGTCATTTGTCGTATTTCTAAGCCTGTGTCCGGTGGTAGAGCTGGATTCAGTTATGTATAATATAGTGTCAGGAGGAGTTGGGATTATGTACCTGGCCTTCCAAGGACAGCCCTGGGTCAGCCACGGCAATCTGGAGCAGGCGGACCAGCAGATCCTGCACTAGGCCCAGACTGTCCCCCACGTTGAGCAGCCCTTCCTGCAGCCGGTTCAGGGTGGGCACCTCCCGGCTACTGTCGAAACCCAGCACTTTGCCGTAGTTATGCAGAAACTCGGTGACAATCAGACAGTCGGCAAAGGCCGGGCCAGAAAGCACCAAACCTGGGATCGGGCCAAACTCCGGCAGGGGCTGTGTGAAGGGCAAAACAGAGTTTTTAATACATCGCATTCGCTCCCCTCTCCCCAGTCAGTACCATTCCAGTCAGAGCCAACTGAATATATCAAGCATGGGAGTCCTGTAGCTCAGTGGTTAGAGCACTCGCCTTGGGAGGGATAGGACCCGGGTTTGATTCCCCGGCAGGGCAAAACTTTAGGTAAGTTTCCTTACTCCACACACCTCTGTTTATCTTGTAGCAAGTAGGAACCCGATTGTTGGTCGATTGGCAGATTTCTTGTCCAGGGGTAATAATCTTTGTTTAAAAAAAATGTGGTCACCCAATCCACGACTATTTGTGGGACACTGCTGTGCACCCGTGTTTCACCCACAAAATATAGTCAATTCACTTTACAGTATATTCTGTGAAGCGCTTTGAGACGTCTCAGTGACTGTGCAGGTGATCTCAATGTCTGTGTGTGTGAGTGAGGGAGTCAGGAGGCCTCAGTGACTGTGTATGTGTGAGGGAGGCAGGAGATCTCAATGTCTGTGACTGAGGGGGGCAAAGGTATGTGTGTGTGTGTGAGGGAGGGAGGCAAAAAGTCTCAGTGTCTATGTGTGTAAAGGAAGCAGCAGGTCTGTATGTGTGAGGGAGGCAGGAGGTCTGGGTCTGTGTGTGGGAGTGTGTGTGTACGAGGGAGGCAGGAGGTGTCGGGACAGGCTCAGTGACACACCTTCTGGTTGCTCAGGTACATATCCTCCGTCGGTTTCTTGATGTGCTCTGCCAGCTGTGCCGCCTGCTGTTTCTGCCTCACTCGCTGCCCCCGCCAGCTCACTTGCTTTTCCTTCCGTTTGCTTTTCACTCTCTGCTCTTTGGGTGGTTTCTTCTGTGGATTGGTTTCCTGTGGTTCCGCTGTAAAGAGGGGAAAAGAAACTTAAAAAGTCATGTCTGAACCCAGTTTCCGTGTTCTGTTCGGCTCAGACCACCATTAGTGTTCTGTCTCCCTGCTTCTCAGCCTTTCCAACTCTTCCCTCCACAAGCTGCAAGTCATCCAGAACTCTGCAGCTTGTGTCCTCTCCCCGCACCAGACTCCGTGACCCCATCACATCCACCCTGGCTCCCCATCCCCTAGAGAATAGGGTACAAAATCCTCATCCTCTCCTTCAAAGCCTTCCACGGCCTTGCTCTTTCCTACCTTTATGATCTGCTAACACCACGTGTTCGCTCCGTGTATAATATCTGGGGATCCATCCTGTTCCATATCCCCTGCCCGGCTCTCACTGTCTTTGGCGGTCGCGCCTTCAGCCTCTATGCTTCCACTTTCTGGAACGCCATCCCACAGTCCCTCGCCTCCTTCAAGGCACATCTCAAGACACTCCTCTTCGACCGTGCCTTCGGTCACCCTCCTACCCCTACCCTCCCTCCCCCCCTTCTAATCCCAGCCCCCAGCTCAGGTGCAATGCCCTGACTGTCCTTGGGACATCCTCCCGACGTGAAAAACGCTGTGTAAATATAATTTTTGTTGTTGAATGGGACATTGGGTTGCAAGCTTGCCAATCTGGCCACCTACCAGCAGTGCCTGGGCTGATGTGACTGCACTGCCACAAGAACAATCAAAAAACAACAATTTGTATTTATATAACGCCCTTCACACTTAACAGTGGCGGAGTCTGACATTGCCACATTACCTTTTGTTTCAGTTTATTCATCAAGGCTTTCAGTTTCTGCTTCTCTTTGTCGTTCAGAACAGCTAAAAGTAGAGTCACAACATTGGATCAGATTAATAATCGCAGCGCTTTCAACTAGAATTGTCCCTGACTGAGCCAGAGACACACACAACCGCACCTACACCCCCTCGTCTCCTACCTCCACCTCACAGCCTGCGATTGAAGGGGGGTAAATTCAGAACAAATAGTAATAATAACAATCCTTGCATTTGATACAGCGCCTTATCACGTCTTTGAGATGTCTCAAAGCTCTTCACAGGATATACTGTAAAGTGAATTAACTGTATATTTTGTGGGCGAAACCCGGCAGCCAATTGCATACAGCAGCGTCCCACAAACAGGCGTGGATTGAATAACCAATTTATTATTATTATTCTTTTTGGAAGGGATTATTAGTCCTAGAAAACGTTCCGCCAATCGACTAACAACCGGGTACCTACATACTGCTAGGTAAACAGAGGCATGTGTGTGGAGTAAGGAAACTTGACTAAGGATTCACCCTGACCCAGGAATCAAACCTAGGTCTCTCGCTCGCTCTAACCATGACTCCACTAAACTACAGCTCTTCACTACCCATGCTAACTGTCCCACTTCACTACCCATGCTAACTGCTCTCACTGATAACTTTTTCCCATTTTTTTTCTGTGGAAACGCTACTTCAGTGAGTGAGTAGTAAATGTTTGGAACAGGTTCCCCAGGGAGACAGACAGATGGTGGTAGCAGAAAGTGTTGATTCTTTCAAGAACAAATTAGATAAGATTTCTGTTGGGGGATAACATCTGGGGATTCAGTATATATCTAGGGGACACATGTCATGCGACTGCCAGGATGGTGGAAGGCGAACTGGATGGACATTGGACTTCTTTCGCTTTGCAAATTCTCATATTATGGGTGCCCAGCCAGCACTGTCAGATGTTCCCCCCACCCAGTGGATTGGAAAGACACTGCTGTATTGTATGGGAACATGTATGGGAATCTGTCCTCTGCTGCCAATGACAGTGACTCCCATCAGCAGCTGATAAGGAGAGATGTCAGCCTGGCCTGGAATTCACACTAGGTCCAGTGTTTAATGTGTCTGACTGGACAAGAACACCCAGGACTCGCTGAAGGAAAACCTGAAGGAGCATCTCAATGATCACCAGTTATAGTGTTTGCCAAGGGCCAGCTGGTTAGCAATTGGGAGTCCACGTTAGTGAGTCAGGGTGTGTGTGAGTATGTGAGTGTCTGAAACACAATATAAATTGGTCACCTTTTCCTGTGGCTGCAGAGAGCAGTATGTGGGGGGAATGTGAGGAGATGGTGTGATTAAAGCAGTGAGATGATACCTTGCAATTCAATCGTTTTCATGAGCTTGGCATCCGCCTTGCTGAGCAAGGTGACCCTGGTGGCCTTGGGGGGACGCCCTTTGCCCCTGCTGACCCTTGGCTGCTCGCAGGCCTTCAGCTTGTCAGGGTTTGGGGGTCGCCCGCGCCGACGCATCATGGCTTTAATACGTAACGGGACATCATCCGGGCTCACCTTCTGCCACTGCTCCTCCTAAACCAACAACAACACATTACATTTACATGGCGCCTTTCACGTCAGGAGGACGTCCCAAGGCGCTGGACAGTCAGGGATTTGGACCCGAGCTGGGGGTTGGGATCAGGAGGGAAGGGAGGGTGGGGGTAGGAGGGTGACCAAAGGCGTGGTCTTGAGAAGGGTCTTGAAGGAGGCAATGGAGTAGGTAAGGCAAAGGGACTGTGGGATGGAGAGGGAGGCGAAAGTGCGAAGCTGAAGGCCCGACCACCGATGGTGGGGCGGGCCAGGCGGGGAACGTGGAACAAGCAACAGAGCTTGTTTAGAGGAGGGAGCAGACAGGTCGGTATGGAGTAGCAGGTCACAGAGGTATGGAAGAGCAAGGGCTTTGATGGCAAAGATGAGGAACACAAAACAGGAAGCCCTGCTTTACATCCATGGAAGAAAACAGCGGCATGACACTAGTACGAGGGAGAGTATTTTTGCCACTAAATTTCTCTGCCAATGGGACTCGATTCCTTCTCTCTGGTAGGGTACGGTTTTCCTGAGCTCTGGGAACCCTCTGTTACTTGTCCGCAGTTAGGCATTATTCCCGTGTGAGATAGGGAAAGTTGGCAGGTTATCCAGCGTAGGGGAGGGGGAGGGAGGGCACCAGCAATGACCCACACCCGGCGCAGACTCTACAAGACTGCACTCCCCAGCACAAACCCTCACACAAACCCAGGGGTAATTATGTTGACGTCAATGAAATAAGGCTGAAAAAAGGCTGAGGCAAGCAGGGTCTCCCTGGGGTTAAACTGGCTCCGAGGAGACATGGCTGAAAAGACCACGCCATGTTCCACGGCACTGCTTACCAGTCTGGCTGCCTTGTCAATAAAGACTTCAAGGTCTAGACTTATCATCAGCCTTGTGAGCCAATAGCTCAATGTGTAAGCTGGGCACTTACTGTGAAAATTACCAGAGATCTGTCCCAGTGAATTCTCTAGTTATTATTAGATGTTATTTTACCATTTAAAGTAACTTGACAATGTAAGGATTGAGTCTCGATTGCTGAACTTCGTTATAATAATATTCCTCGCATTTAATATAGCGCCATATCAAGTCTTCAATACATCTCAAAGCGCTTCACAGAATATACTGTAAAGTGAATTGACTGTATTTTGTGGGCGAAACTCGGCAGCCAATTGCACACAGCAGCGTCCCACAAATAGTCATGGATTGAGTAATCCAACTTTTTTTAAAAAAAATTCTGAAGGGATTATTATTACCCCCGGAAAGCGATCTGCCAATCGACTAACAACCGGATTCCTACTTCCTTAGGTAAACAGGTGTGTGGAGTAAGGAAACTTGCCCAAGGTTTCACCCTGCCCAGGAATCGGACTCAGGTCTCTTGCTTGCGAGGCGAGTACTCTGACCACTGAGCTACAGGACTCCACTCTTTATTCACCAGAATGTTATCAGAAGGGTTAAGTGACAAGGAAGGCTACATAAACTTGGATTGTATTCCCTTGAGTTTAGAAGGTTGAGGGGTGATTTGATTGAGGTGTTTAAGATGATAAAGGGATTTGATAGGATAGATACAGAGAAGCTATTTCCTCTGGTGGGGGAATTGAAAACAAGGAGCATAGAATTAAAATTAGAATCAGGCCATTTAAAAGTGAAATCAGGAAGCATTTTATCACTCAAAGGGTGGTAGAAATCTAGAATTTTTTCCCCCAAAAGGCCGTGGATGATGGCTCCACGCCTTTAAGAGTTAGTATGATAAATGTTTGGTAGGTCAGGGCATTAAGGGATGTGGTGAGAAAGCGGAACTGAAAGAATTAGTTGAATTACAGATCAGCCATGATCTAATTAAATGGCAGAACAGGCTCGAAGGGCTGAATGGCCTCCTCCTGTTCCTATGTTCCTAAATCAGGAAAACGGAAACAAGGAGACTAGCTGGAGGCTGAAGGAAACCAAACAAAGAAATTGGCTTCTGGAGACAAATCGTGCACGAACCTCAGCAGACTCCTGCTCTTCGAAGAAATCTCCCACATTCATCCTAGGACTGAAGCTGAAATGCTCCCTGCCCACCTCTGTCACTGCATTCCGGGTCAAGTACTGAAAGACAAAAAAAGTCAGACAGGAGTGAACCCATTATCCACATTAGCAGAGACTTCATTGTGCTGATGAAAGAAAACACTGTGGAAGATCCCATTCCATGCAGAATATAACTAATAATCGTCACATTTTATACAGCATCTAATCACGTCATTGAGACATCTCAAAGCGCTTCACAGGATATACTATAAAGTGAATTGACTGTATATTTTGTGGGCAAAACGCAGCAGCGTTCCATCAACTTGGAACGAACAACCAATTTTTGGGGGGGCAATGATTATTACCTCCAGAAAGAGACCTGCCAATCAACTAACAACCGATTAGACTAATAAATAATTTATTAGACTAATAAATTGGTTACAGAGCTGGGGGGGGAGGGGGAAGAGAGAGGAGAAAATTGCAAGAAAAAAAGCTGCAAATAAACAGAAACACAGCCGAAACATTTACAAACCTATCTTCCCGGTTTTATATCATTCCACAGTTTTGTTGCAGTAATCAATTAATTACCTTTATAACTTCAGGGAATTGACGTAATCTCTTCCCACAGGGGGCGTAGTAGATGGTCTCACCCTGAAGGTGGCTCCCGACCCTTCTTATTCTAATCTCACGTCGCCATCTGAGAAACACAAACAACAACAAATTACATTTACACGGCGGGAGGATGTCCCAAGGCGCTGGACAGTCAGGGATTTAGACCTGAGCAAGGGGTTGGGATCAGGAGAGGTGGAAGACAGAGGCGGGTGGGGAAACATGTAATGCTTACGAGTATCCGAACCAAACTCACTGAAGGTCCACCTATGTGGGTACGTTTCCAAGGGACTATTGGTAAATAGTAATATTAAACCACTTCTTACAGATCTACACCATGACAAAACCTCCCAATGCTGAAGGTTATTAGCTCTCAGCGCTCGCTGCCTGTACCTCCTCTGCCCATGACAACGTCACATAGCACAGCTAATTACCCATATTCCAGCGGAATCCGCAGCTCTCTCTCGTCCGTCACTCTTCTCCGCGTGTAATCACCTGAGGGGAGGAGAAACAAGGACATTTCACTTCAACTTACAGCGTGCTGACTTACACATGTTCTTCCTGTCCGTGGATAGCCACTGTGCTGAAATAAAAACTCAACTGCATCATCTCCTGATCAAACTCCTCATTCTATTTCAGGGCCTCAACACTGCAGAACGCCTTACCAGCTTCAGGCTTCCTTCCCGCTTACTAGCTGTCTTGGCGTCACCTTACCACTACCATGGATTGATCCCCTTAAAGCAGAGAAGGTTGAAGGGAGATTTAATAGAGGTGTTTAAAATGATGAGGGATTTTGATAGAGCAGACAAGGATAAACTGTTTCCTCTGGCGGGTGGGTTAGTAACCAGAGGACACAGAGTTAAGATAATTGGCAAAAGAACCAGAGGAGAGACGAGGAGATTCAGAGAGTTTTACGGTTTGGAATGCACTAACTGAAAGGGAGGTGGAAGCAGATTCGATAGAAGCTTTCAAAAGGGAATTAGATAGGTACTTGAAAGGAAATATTTGCAGGGCTATGGTGTAAGCGTCTGAGACACCATCCAGCATGGAGGGCGCTATATAAATCCAAGTTGTAGTTGTTGTTGTTGTTGTTGAAGAGCAGGGAGTGGGACTAGTTGGTAACTCTTTCAAAGAGCCGGCACAGGCACGATGGGCCGAATGGCCTCCTTCTGTGCTGTAAGATTGTATCATTACTCTTTTCAACCTTTGGGGTATCGAGATCAGCTAACTTCGCACAAGTGCCAGCAGTGACTGAACTTAGGTCTCATCTGCTCTGTAAAGGTCTGCTTCTCCCTGAATTGTGGAGTCCTGTAGCTCAGTGGTTAGAGCATTCGCTTTGCAAGTGAGAGACCTGAGTTCAATTCCAGGCAGAGGGCGAAACCTCGGGCAAGTTTCCTTACTCCACACAGAGTCTAATAATAATCCCTCCAAAAAACAAAACAATAATAAAAATTGGTCATTTTCAATCTACGACTGTTTGTGGGACATTGCTGTGCGCAATTGGCTGCCGCGTTCGCCCACAAATATACAGTCAATTCACTTTACAGTGTGTTCTTTGAAGCGCTTTGGGACATCCTCCCGACGTGAAAAGCGCTATATCAAATGCAAGGATTATTATTATACTTGCTGACCATTGGAGTTTATACAGAAAAAAAAGGCAAAATACTACAGATGCTGGAAATCTGAAATAGTAATAATCCTTGCATTTGATATAGTGCCCTATCACGTCTTCTAGACGCAATAAGGCGCTATATCAGATAAAAACAGAAGTAGCTGGGAACACGCAGTAGGTCAGGCAGCATCTATGGAGAGAGTAAAGTGAGTTAACGTTTTAGGTCGGTGACCTTTCAGCAGGTCAGGCAACATCTAGGAAGAGAGGAAAGTGAGTTAACATTTCAGATCGACATAGATGCTGCCTGATCTACTGCGTGTTCCCAGTGACTTTGGAATCCCCCAATATGACAAGTTCAGCAGGTTCTTCTCTAAGACCAGAAGAGGAGTTTTGGAGAGAGCTTACCGGGGGTGGAGAACGAAGGGGTGGGAGTTGTGTCAGGGATGAGGTCACATTTTTTCGCCTTCTTCTGACTTTTCACGGAAGTTTTGAGGGGGTTTGAAGAAGGGATCGGAACCTCCCCACCCTCACAGCCACCGATGTCGCCATCAGACAGCGACAGGGAGGACATGACCAGGTTGGAAAGAGATTTGACATCAGTCTCGTCACCCTCAGCAGTGTCAGGGCCTGAGCTGCAGGACTCTGCAATGGGAATACAAACAGCTCCTGTCAGCCTCACACATCCCACGATGCCGAACCAGGTGTAGGTTATTAGTTAATAATAATAAATATGAATCAGTATTAATTACTAATAACTATTAATGGTTTACTGGGCAACATCCGAGGCAACAGAGTCACACGTTTTAAGTAGCGAGGCACTGGAGAAACTAATAAAATAAAACTATTATCCAATAAAATCATGGCCCTGTTGAGCAAGGATTACCTGCTCGAGGAGAGGGTGTGGTGTTTGGTGTGATCAGAGGAGAGGCCGGGGTCTGAGGTTCAGCTCGTGAAGATTTGCACAGAGCCGAGCTTTGCCGAGGGGGAGTGAGCGCAGACACAGGCTGCCGCTGCGACATTCTCATTTCCTCTCCCTCGGGACAGTTGCCTGTTTCACTCTCCAACTCGTCAGTGGACTCTGCACATAAGGAGAAAATAATAATAATAATTCTTGCATTTGATATAGCGCCTCATGTCGTTGAAGTGTCTCAAAGCGCTTCGCAGAATATACTGTAAAGTGGAGTGACTGTGTATTTTGTGGGTGAAACGAAGAGAGTTAGAAAACATGTTGGAACTGGCTGCACACTGAAACAAAAGAGTTTTGGACATTGATACATGAGACATGAGAGCGAGACAACAACTTGCATTTAGATAGCACCCTTCATGCGGCGTAGCGTCCCGGAGCGCTTCACACTGACCTGTGGGATCAGGGATCTTGAAAGGTGATGTGTTCTCGGGGCTGTAGTTGGTATTCCCGGGGCTGTGGTCGGTATTCCCGGGGCTTTGGTCAGTATTCCCGTGGCTGTGGTCGGTATTCCCGTGGCTGTGGTCGGTATTCCCGGGGCTGTGGTCGGCATTTCCTTGGTTCCCGGGGACAGCAGTGCCCTGCTCTCCACATGCTTCCAGTTCCCTCTCGTCACAATCAGTGCTTTCACTCTCACACTCACTACCAGACTCTGGAAAGAGTATTGAAGAACGTTTCATGTTACAGCATTAAGAAGTGATGGAGGCAGCAACACCTGCATAAACCTGTGTCTACTGATGTGGTCTTGAGTTTACCCACCACTGTCTGTTAGGATAACTATCTCTCACTCCCTTCCCCCTCTTTTTCTCTGTCCCCCCTCTCTTTCTTTCTGCCTCCCCCAGTGCTTCCTCTCTATCCTCTTATCTCTTTTCTCTCCCCTCTCTCCCCTTTCCCTTCCTCTCTCTTCTCCTCCCTCTCTCCTGCCATCTCTCTCTCTGAAGGACCACTCCTTTGCTTGTCTATGACTACGAGTGTGGTGGACCCATAATGCAGGAAAGCAACATGGAGAGGCAAATCATTACACACGTCCCACCATGTAGTGTATGGGTTACAATACTAACACTGTTTTCACTTCTACACTCAAGCTCTCCTGTAAGAAAGGTGCTATGTATAAATGAAAGATGCTGTCGTTAAGACGTCTCAAAGTGCTTCACAGAATATATTGTAAAGTGTCCCACAAACTGTCATGGATTGAGTGACCAAATTATTTACTTATTTATTATTTGAAGAGGTTATTATCCCTGATCCGCCAATCGACTAACAATGAGGTTCCTACTTACTGCTAAGGCATAGTCTAAACTGACACTCCAATGCAGCGCTGGGAGTACATGAATAGGTGAACAGGTTAGTACACACACAGAAGTCTGGAGAGCTTGCCCACTAACCCAGGGGTGCTATAAGGACTGTTATAGCCGAAACTTCTGCCGTGGTTGAGAACTCCAGAAATCCCACTGCTCTCACCAGGATAAAGTAACAAACCTCTCAAAGGCACAACGCACGTGAATCCCCTCCGCGCGCATGTGCACACGCACGCACACACAGCCCCATTTTCCAATCTTTTGACTGCTGAGGGCTGGATGCCCTATTTGAGAAATGTCCGTGGACCACATAAACAATATGTTTGTGTTTTCCTTCCAGAAACATAACACAACATTTACGGGCTAAGGAGGGAGCGGGTGGGCCTGGTGAAATGGAGGGGGGTGGGGGGAGGCGGCGGGCAGATGAAATTGGCACTTGCTATAACAGAAGTAACAGTGTGAAAGCTTGTGGAAGGTTCTGTGTGAGAAGGAAACACATTCAGCAAAGTGTGAGGAGTCATGTGATTATGGATTCTGCCCACACACAATCGATACTGAAGGCAGCAATATTTGGAGTCAGCCACGTTGCTAGGCTCAGGGCTTCGCTGATTACAACAACAACAACATTACATGCGTATAGCGCCTTTCACGTCGGGAGGACGTCCCAAGTCGCTGGACAATCAGTGTTTTGGACCCGAGCTAGGGGTCAGGATCGGGGAGGGTGATCGAAGGCACAGTTGAAGAGGAAGATCTTGACACGGGTCTTGAAGGAGGCAAGGGAGGGGCGAGGCGGAATGGAGCTCCAGAGGGTGGGGGCAGAAGGCCCAACTGCCAATGGTGGGTGGGTGAGGCGGGGGACGTGAATCAGGCCGGAGCCTGCTGAGTGAAGGTAGGTAATGGCTAAGGAGGTCGCAAAGGTAGGGAGGAGCAATGCCATGGAGGGCTTTGAAGGTGAGGACCAGGATCTTGAACTGTATCATCTGTGTGATTACCTATGACAGAGGCCGAGGAAAAGGGCATCATTAACACCGAGGCTGAATCCCGGGGAGATTCCTTGTCGGGAATGTTGAAGGTCACGGAGTTCTCCAGACATTGGACAGTGTCATACGTGAAGAGTGGGTGGCTGGATAGATCCGGGTTTGAAGCCATTTTCAGCTCCTCCATCTTTGACTCCACACATCCGTTTATTTCGCCATCCAAAGCATGTGTGGTTTCTGAAAATAATACAATTGCTCAGTGTTTACATGTGTTATAGTATATTGTGGAGCCCGGTAGCTTAGTGGTTAGAACGCTCAGCTTGCAAGTAAAATTCCCAGGCAAGACGAAACCTTAAGCAAGTTTCCTTACTCCACATGCCTCTGTTTTACCTCGCAGTAAGTAGGAACCTGTTTGCTAGTCAATTGGAAGATCCCTTTCCAGGAGTAATAATTACCTCCAAAAAATAAATAAGTAAAAATATTTGGTCCCTCAATCCAGGATTGTTTGTGGGACGCTGCTGTGCACAATTGACTGCCGCGTTTCGGCCACAGAATATACAATCAATTCATTTTACAGTATATTCTGTGAAACGCTTTGAGATGTCTTGATGATGTGATAAGGCACTGTATCAAATCCAAGGATTATTATTATTGTACACACCCACAGACACACACGCACACGTGGGTCCCTGGATAACAATCAGAAGCGGGAGCCCTGCCCTAGCTCAGTGCCTTGGGAAGTCCTCCTGACATGAAAGGAGTTGTACAAATGTCATTTTGTATTGTATAGCCCAGACCTCTTTTCCATCTCTATCCATCCGAGCTTCCACATACTGCCTAGCACTGTGTGCTTTGCACTGTAGGGGATCTCAGACCATTCCCTGCTGTCTGTGTGACTTGGTTGAGCAGCTGCTGGTAACTAATGCGACAAGACTGGCTGAAGGCCTTTTTGGAAAGTAGGTCCACATCCAATGGAGACATTTCCTGGTCAATCAGGGCTCAGTCTTGCCGCTCTGTGCCGCGCAGGGCAACAGGAACGAACCATCCATTTCTCAACCAGGAGATAAAAAAAAGGAAAGGCGCTGGGGAGGGGGGGAAGAGGGAGCAGCCTCCGTGATTGCAAAGGGCACTGTTTCCTTCCTGTGGTACACCACACCGCAGCCTCATCTCACACTGAGAAAAGCTGTTGAGAATGACACGAGAGCCCCTTGTTGGCTGTGCGGGTTTCCTGAGGAAACACCTTCTCTGCTTTCACACAGACCAAGACCCTAACATCCATTACCCAATCAACAACAATAACAATAGTTCTCCCTCACGCCGGGTAGAGTTCCAGAGCGCTTACCTCCACAGTGAGACCCACGGTACTGGAGGTGGGTGAAGGGGGGGGCATTCCTCTGGACTGAAAGCCCGGAAGATAGTAGTCAGAACAACAACCATATAGCGCCCTCACACAGGCTAGCGTCCCAGAGTGCTTGTGAAAACTCTGACTGTGAGGAGATGCTGGATTTCTTTGAGTCCAAAATCGAAGGAATCCGTTTATCTCCCTGCCCATCTCCCCCCCACACTCTGACCCCTACCGATCCCTCTCTCCATATTTCCAAACCTGTCTCCCCCTCCTCTCTCATCACCACCATATCCAGCATGAAACACTCCATCTGCTCCCTTGACCCCATCCCCACCCCTCTCCTTACCTCCCAGCTCCACCTCCTCGTCCCTCTACTCTCCAACACCATCAATCTCTCCCTATCATCTGGCACCGTTCCCATCTCCCTAAAAATAGCTACAATCACCCCCATCCTGAAAAAACCTCCCCTGGCCCCATCCCTGCCTTCTAACTACCGGCACATCTCCAACCTCCTTTTTCTTTCCAAGGTCCCCGAAAGAGTCATTGCTTCCCAGCTTTCGCTCATTCCTCTCCTACCACTCCTTTCACGAGCCTCTCCAACTGGGTTTCAAACTGTTCTGGTCAAGGTGACAAACGACATTTGGTCCATCTGTGAACAGGGCTCCCTCTGCCTCCTCGTCCTCCTCGACCGCTCTGCTGCCTTTGATACCGTGGGCCACTCCACCTTCCTCCACCGCCTCTCCTCTCACCTCAACCTTCAAGGTTCTCTCCTTGAATGGCTCAGGTCTTATCTCTCACACTACCTCCAATTTACCTCCGCCAATGGTTTCTCTTCCAGCTCCTGCACAGTCTCGTGCGGCGTTCCTCAAGCCTCTGTCCTCGGTCCCCTCCACTTCGACCTCTATATGCTCCCCCTTGGTGACAACATCCGCAGACATGGGGTCAATTCATATGTATGCGGATGACACCCAACTCATTCTCTCTGCTTCCACCCTCGATTGCACGGTTGCACACTCCACCTCACCAGCCAGTCAGGAACCTGGGCGTCTTGGTTGACCCTCAACTGTCATTTCTCCCTCATATCCGTGCATGACCCGCTCTGCCTTCCCCCACTTCCGTAACATTCCCGGAGTCCTGTAGCTCAGTGGTTAAGAGTGCTCGCCTCACAAGTGAGAGACCTGGGTTTGATTCCCGGCAGGATGAAATGTTGGATAAGTTTTCTTACTCCACACGCCTGATAATAATCCCTCAAGAAAAAATGCAACAATAATCAAAATCCTCGTCCTCACTTTCAAGGCCCGCCACGGCCTTGCTCCCTCCTACATCTCTGACCTGCTGACTGTCTATCAACCTGTCCGCTCCCTCCCTTCAGCAAGCTCCGGCCAGCTCCAGATCTCCCACCCGACCCGCCCTACCATCAGCAGCCAAGTTTTCAGCCTCTCTTCCCCCGCAATCTCTTTGCCTTGCTCCCTCGCTCGCCTCCTTCAAGACACGACTCAAGACCCTCCTTTTTGACCGTGTCTTCAGCCGCCCTCCTACCACTTTGCCCTCCCTCATCCCACCCTGCACCCCACGCTTGGGTACTAATCCCTGACTGTTCAGCGCCTTGGGACATCCTCCTGATGTGAAAGGCGCTTTAGAAATATAATTTTATTATTGTTGTCGTCGTTGAAAACCTCGAGGAGCAGTGCGGCATTTAGCATTCGTCCAATTCATTGGCTCAAACATTAGCTCCTCTGGGAGGAGAGCGGATTAAAAATATAATAATAATATTCCTTGCATTTGAAAGCAAACTTAGAACAATATACCACAGTAGCACGATAAGGGTTCACTAGTTCCGTCAGGGTTGTCAGGGTTGTGAAGGGCAAGTTTAGGTCAGATACCAGGAAGTATTTCTTTATATAGAGTAATCAAGAGGTGGAGTGGTGACAAGGTAACGACCATGACACTGCAACCATTTAAGAAACTTGATTGTGTAATGGGAAGACGGTTGGGTGTGTATCAAAAGGCTGAAACATATATCAACTTTTCTGTGATTCACTGTGATGAAGGGTCACACCCGAAACTCCTGATCTAGCTGTTTCAGTATCTCCACCACCAACAACAAATGACAGTTAACAGCGCCTTTCACCTCGGAAGGATGTCCCAAGGTACTGGACAGTCAGCAATTTGTACCCGAGCTGGGGGTTGGGATCGAGAGGGGTGAAGGACGGGGAGGGTGGGTGGGCAAAGGCCAGGTCGAAGAGGAGGGTCTTAAGGTGTGGCTTGACGGAGGCAAGGGAGGGGGTGAGGCGAAGGGACTGTGGTATGGAGTTCCAAAGGGTGGGGGCAGAGAGGCTGAAGGCCTGACCATCGATGGAAGAGAGGGCCGGCGGGGGACATGGAGCAGGCCGGAGTGCTTTATCTTAATCTCTTTACAAACCTTTATCACCCACGTCCACAACGTCGTCGTAATCTTTGCCGCAGAACAGCTGCAGATCGGCGTCTTCCAGGTCCACCATGTCAGGCTGCGACACACAGTGCTCGTACGGATAGGTGAAAGCTTGAACCTCCTCCGAAATAGTCCTGCTGAACTCCTGGTTCGGGGAGAACGACGAGGTTTCGTGAACCATATCAAAATGAGTCTTTTGCGAACATAAGCCGTAGGGATCGAACTCCAGGCTAGTGGAGCCCTGAGTCCTCTCATCACATAGTTTGGGGCTTTTGGACATTGCACTATGATCGATGGAGATGTCCTTAATACCGGCTTCGAACACACCATTGGATTGGTGCTGCCCTTGTCCTTGTCCTTGAGAAGCAAGCTGAGACAACATGAGTTTTTCCTTGAGTTTTTCCAGGTCTGTTGGCTGGTACTGTCCACAATCCCAGAAGAAGTCATAGCCACTCATGGAGTTGGGGTTGGAGTCTCTAGGCTCGGGGGAAGGTGCTGTTGGAGCAAAGGCCTCTGACGTACTGGCCCCCTGGTCCAGTGTTATTCCGTTCATGTTCAGCTCACCATTGATGACTAGTGACAACAGAGAGAATGAACGGCAGACAGACAGTGTGTGAGGAGCAAGGTATTGTTCTGTGTATCATCACAACAATCTTTTCACAATATCTTTTTTTGGGGGCCAGCGGATCGTCTGGCACACACGGAAACCCATCACCAGGCTTAAGAGTCTCCAAACCAAACTGAGAATTCCATGATCCCACATACACATGGAAATCCCAGAAATAGATTGTTGGAATGGAACATGCCCTCTCTCTTTCTCTCTCTCCCTGGAGGGACACATCCTGCTTACCTAATTCCGGAAAGTATTAGGCGCAGATTGGCAAGAGCCAAGACTTGGGGGAGCCCAGAGCATGCATTGGGGTAACTGCTGGCGTCTAACCAACTCTTTACAATATCCAGCAGCAATAATGACCAGAATAACGTCTGTGTATTTGTGCTCACTCAGGTGAGGGGCAGCCAGTCAGGCTTTATGAGTCTCCAGCACAGACCTGGGAGCTGGAATTTGAACTGCACACAACCGCGACGTGACTCCTGAAACAGCTCAGGAATGTGATGTTAAATAAAGGCACCGATTTGTGTGTGGGGAGCTCGGGAGCCATTCACAGGGGGGAGTTTGGGAGCCAACCACGGGATGGGGGGGGGGGGGGGAGACCAATCACAAATTCAATCACAGAGGGCTCTGGAAATTTCCTCAATTCCCGTATAGCCAATCCCACCACTGCTCCCATGATTTCCAGCTCCCACACGAGGGATTCCTGAGGCACGAGGTCAAAAGCATTATGGAAGTCAATGAAGGCAATGCAAGTCCGCTTCCCCTGGGCTTTACAACATTCTGTAGTTGCTCGTTCCTTCCTGATCAATCACAAATAACTGGTGCTGTTGTGCAGCACAGAGCTCTACCTCTCTCCGTCCTTCCGTCTACCTCTCTCTCTAGTTTTCTCTCTCTCTCTCCCTCCCTCTGCCTCTCTTTCTCTCTCCTTCCTCTCTCCTTCCCTCTGCCTCTCTCCTTCCCTCTGCCTCTCTCCTTCCCTCTGCCTCTCTCTTTCCCCCGCTCTCTCCTTTCCTCCCTCTCTCCTTCCCTCTGCCTTTCTCTCTCTGGCCTTCCCTCTCTCTCTTTCTCTCTCTCTGGCCTTCTCTATCTCCCGTTCTCTCTCCTTCCTTCCCCCTTTCTCTATGTCCTTACCTCTGCCCAGCTGTGTGGAGCTCATTCTGGTCCCATTAGTGTGCAAGCTGTCTTCCAGAGAAGGGGAAGACTTGAGAGAAGCCACAGCAGGTGTTGAGGAGAGACAAGAAAAATGCAGTGGATCATTGATCTCCATATCTGGGAATGAAAAAAATCACAGTTGCTTATATAGAATTATAGAATCTCACAACACAGAATAAGGTCATTCAGCTCATCGTACCTGTGCCGATCTTTGAAACAGCTACCAACTACATCAATAACTTACACTTATACAGTGCCCTTCATGAGGGGTGGTGTCGCAGAGCACTTGATAGTGGCAGAGTCTGACACCAAGCCAGGGGGAGAGGGAGGGAGGAGGTGACCATAAGCACGATCAAAAAGTAGTCTTTAGGCGCATTTTGAATGTGGGGAGGGAGGGGGCAAGGCGGAGGGATTAAGGGAGAGAGTTGCAGAGTTTCGGGACGCTCTTAACACTTCCCCCACTCTTACCACACAGCCCTGCACATTTTTCCTTTTCAAGTAAATATCCAATTCCTTTTTGAAAGCTATTAGCTAATCTGCTTCCACCATACTTTCAAGCAGTGCATTCCAGAACGTAACAACTCACTGAGTAAAAAAAATTCTCATCTCTTCAGAGGCTTTCTCCAGGACTCTGGCCCAGGGAATGGCTTCCTGACAAACACAAACGCACTCCCCTCCTCCCCAGGCGTTGCCTTTCTGCTCACTCACATGCCTGCCTGCACAGGTGGACATGTCCACACATCCGAGTGTGGTGATGAGTCACACAGACTAACGACAAGTGCCTTGGATCACTTTCATACTCTGCCTGGCTCCTCTCCAGTTACAGAGACAGTTCATGTCTCACAGAAATCATACTTACCTCAACAACAACAGCAACTTGTATTTATATAACGCCCCTCACGCAGGGAGGCGTCCAGAGCGCTTTGAGGTGGAGCACTTACCTTAACCTCACAGGATATTTTTTAACATAGATTTGGCTTTGAGACACTTCCCGCGTGAACGGTGCTATATATATGTCATTTGTTGTGTTGTTTCTCATTTTTATCAACCTGAAAAGGGTGAAAAGGAAACAGCAGCTTTGAAACCCAGAAACATTTTGGTGTGGTGCGGAACCTACAGCACCACCCTCACAAGAACCTATTGTAGGAAACAGCTATAACCTGGGATAAGACTGCCTAACTTAACCTGTTTACAGCTCATCCATACCTCAGATCTAAAACCACCCAGATGAACAATTAGATGAACAATTAAAAGACTGTGTTAACAAAGGCAAGAACGAGGCATTAATCTTTTGGATCACGACTGAAGACCTTCCTCTTTGACCGAAAGCATTTATGGGACGCTGCTGTGCGCAATTTGCTGCCACGTTTTGCCCACAAAATATACAGTCAAATTCACTTTAGAATACATTCTGTGAAGCGCTTTGAGACGTCTCAAAGATGTGATAAGACGCTGTATCAAATGCTATGATTATTACTATAATGTTATTATCTTCTTTATGTGAACAATCTGCACCCAAACAAAGCACAAATCTAACCCTGGCTGAACCCGATCGAAAGAAAAAGGAAAGAGAGGGATGCAAATATTTAGATATTTTCCCTACAACTCGAGACATACAAGGTAATCAGTTCCCACCAAAGGGAATACAAATTCCAGGAATTCTTATGGATAAAAGTGATGCTCCAAGTGGCTCTCTCTCCAGGGCCCTTTAAGAGCCTGTATCGGAAGAAACAAAATAAAATCAAACTTACGCCATTTATTATCGTTACTATGTTTGGGGGGGGAGGGGGTGGGGGAAGGGGAAATAACAACGTAAGATTTCTTTCACAAATGGGTTCAAGGGGAGTGAGGAGCGCCAGTGACAATGTGTCGATACTGAATCAAAAGAAATAAATGTTTGACAGGAATGGGGCTGAGGGAGGACAATGTGGGTGCTGATAGCTGTGTCTGAAATAAAAAAAACAGGGAAACAAAAAGCACAGGCAGGCTGGTGTGTGGAAAAAAAAGGGACAATCTGGCTCATTTCTCCCGCAAACCTCAATAAACCTTATTAAATGGTAAGTGCAAAAGCACTAATGTGGGAACATCTGGTGCGAGTGGGATGGTTCTTTGTACACAAACCCAGGGAGAGAGAGAGCGCAGTCTTGGGCCTCATTAGGAATCGCCACAGCAGCAATGGAGGAAAGCTAAATCGCCTGCGATTATTTGTCACATTTCCACCAGTAAAGTTTTATTCAATGTCCGTGGCTTTCAAGGAAGTGCTGAGAGATGCGGATCAGTCAGACAGGGAGCAAAATTAAGGCAGAGGCGATTTTCGTTAGCAAAAAAGGCAATCAATCACCGAGGAGTGCTGTTAACATGTTCTGTGCGGATTCCCTTTGCTCACCGTGACAAGTCAAACAACAACAAGCCCAGGAACTTTCAGAGAAATGTTCGGGAATAAGCTGGTTCAGGGCGAGATGTATAGGCTGCATGTTGTGGGTGGAACAGAGACGGTTCTTGTTGTTGGAAGGGGGGGAGGGGAGAGAGGGCAGAGTATCTATCACTGACATCTAAGCAGAGAGTGACAAACATGGTTTGATGAGAATGCTGCAGCCATGATCATTCAAGGGTAAAAACACAGCCAGACAAGGGAGGAAGTGAGTGGATGCTAACAGGCTGAGCTTTTCTCTGGGTCCTAACACCTGCCTTCCAAGACACAGATGGCTGAATCGACCCTATGGCTGGAATAACCCTGTGCTCCCTCTCACGGGCTACCTGTCCTTCCATCCTGAAGGTTTCATCTCGATTCACTGACAACTACAACAACTTGCATTTACAAAACACCCACACGCAGAGTAGCATCCCACAGCGCTTGACAGTGGTGGAGCAAACGAAAAGACAAATGTAGAATTGACAACTTTAGAGGGTATAATTTTAGCCTCTATCTTGCTCCCTCACTTGCCCTGTAACCCCACTCATGTTAATCTCACCTCAGACATGGTCATGGGGTGTACGAGGAAGCTGTGATACCAGTCAGAGAGAGAGAGAGGAATCAAGCCTCATCCTGAGAGAAAATTAATAAAAACATTCCTAACATAAACCCAGAGAGTTCAAGACTGGTTTCCGTTTCCCCGGATATTCCTGTGGATCTGTCATTATTCAGTCCACGACTGTTTGTGGGACGCTGCTGTGCGCAATTGGCTGCCATGTTTTGCCCACAAAATATACAGTCAATTCATTTTATAGTATATTCAGTAAAGCTCTTTGAGATGTCTCAACAACGTGATAAGGCGTTATATCAAATACAAGTGTTATTATTATTACCTTGTGTACAGCATATCTCCCAGCAGCACTGCGCACAGCCACTCACAGCGCTGACATGAATCACCGGGTATTACCACACACTGTCACATATTACCGAGTATCGCCATGTCTTACTGCGCTGCAACAGGGACAGGTTATGATCCTGTTTACATACGGCGATCACTGATGGATCCAAGAATAATACTGTATTTCCCAGCGCAGCTCTTTCAGTGACATAAAAAGTGGGAAAGGGTGAGAGTGACTGTGCGGTTGTGTGATGATCAGTTATTGGTCTGACTGCTGCTGAAGTTCTGCCCACTCACTCACAGATGACTCACATATGACGCATCACAAATGCTCAATAATTCAGCAGTCTGGATCATGACAGACCCACTCTGTGTTTGAGCCCAATATTCTGTGCTCTTGCATTGTGGAGCTGCTCCAGTCCCAACCACAGCACCTCCTCGCTTAGTGAGCGGTTTAATTCAGCCGTTCAAAGGGCGAGTTGTGTTGCGATTGTTAGTTACCATTTTCAAACTCTTTCCCCACTCGATTCTCTGACCTTCTCTGGCTGTTGATTCTTAATTAGAATCTAATTACAAAGGTGCTCACTCAACCGTTCCTTGCCCAAGTGGCCATTATTTAAGCATGAGCCTAGACAATGAGCTTCGACTTGAGGGGATGTCCCTGCCTGCTCCAGTCTGCACTAGATACCACCCACATCCCAGCTGGGGGGTCCTCGCCACAGCGCTCTCTAGCAGAGGGGACTTACAGGACCCGTGATTAACGATTGGGTTACAAAGAAGGCAAGGCTCTCGTAGAATGTTCCCCTCCACAGTCCAGGGGCACCAAGGGCCAATTGTAAGGTCAAATAAGATCAGTGAAGCAGAGCAAGCACAACTCAAACCTGGGGCTTTCCAGTTGTAAAGTTTGGTCTGTATTGGACTTTCAATTTCACTCTCCACCCGCTCAGGAACCTTCATCTGATATTTATTGTAATTGTCTTGATCTTGTCAAGACTAAGCCTTGCCCCCCTGAAACTCTGGAACACTCTTCCTCTATCTCTCTGCCTTGTCTCCTCCTTCCCCAACTTCAGGTCGCGCTTGAAGACCTTCTTCGACTGTGCCTATGGCCATCCCCCCACCCCCGGCGTCATACTTCATCACTGGCAAGGACTCTGGGACGCTACCCTGTGTAAGGAGCGCTATTTAAATGCAAGTTGTTGTTGTGGTCGGATACTAAGCACATTTCAGGGGACTGTGGGTGACTGGTTTTCACCGGAGTGGGTGAATGAACAGGACTGGGTGGGTGTAGATTCAAGCAGCCACACTATCTATAACCTAGTCATTATTTGTGGCTCTTACAACTGGATTCCTGCCAAGAGACACATGCAGTGAAAGGCAACTCGATTGCACACGTGTCTCAGAAACCGTAAATGCTGAAAACGAGTCTCACTCCGTGAACACGTCACAAAAGTCAGCACATAAAAAAATCCTCCCCATAAAACATAACTAGCAGTCAGGAACCTACTGTACTGACCTGCCCACACACACACACATACACACCCAGAAGACTCTCAGATGTGGGGCTGCCATTGGATTAGTCCCATGATAGGGGTGGAGCTGCTTATTCTCAGATATTCTAATTCACTTATGAGAAATCGGCAGGAAGTCTGGCGATTTGCCATTCCTATTGAGCAATTTCTCGAAAGGTTTAGTACAAAAAGAGTACAACGCACACTGGTACCCCGAGTCTCCACACAGCAACCACCCGCACTGACCTAGAGCAGAGACGGGAGAAAAAGGGATAATTTTCCCAGGAACAGAGAAGGCAGGAGGAAAACCTGATCAAAGTCTTTAAAACGATGAGTGGCTTTTGACAATCATTATTTCCATCGATCAGTGGTGAGTCAGTGACTAGAGGGCATCTATATAAGTTAATTAATAAAAGGGGGGAGATTAGGCAGAGAGTTCTATAATGTACAACAAACATTATTGTTTGTTGGCAACAAACCCCTCAATCCCTTCTTTCCCCAGAAATGTTGCTTCTTTCAACCCCACTTATACTGTCTGCTGGGCCCAGCTTAAACCAGGCTTTCGCCCTTTTTGTGCAACAAGATTCCACCCAACTTCCTTTCTCACTCCCAACTTCACAATATTTTTTAAAAGGCGTTCCCGATATTTGAACCCTCAGCAAGTGATTGCACCACTTCATGCAATTACCCCTTTTTACTTTCTGTAAATCACAGAAACAAAGGGCTGATAAGAGGGCGTTACACACAGCAGGACATTACACAGATGCTTTGATGGCTCAGTGAGTACAGGGGCTAAGAGTACAGTAACAGTGAAATTCGGTGAATTGAATATCGGACAATTAAATAGTTTTGTTTATTGAACAGAATTCAGAGCTCTGGAAGATGAGTCTCTGATTATGTTTAGCGCTGTTATATGAATAGTCCAGTTTATTGAATTTAATTTTCAATGTCAAATTGAGTATTCAATGAACAGAATTTCACTGAACAACAATTCTCCTGGTCAGGCTGGTTACTAATCTCAGATGAGAACAGCAGTCAGAGATAGAACTGGCCTGAGCAGGCTGGGTTAGAGAGGAGAAAATCACCCAGGGTTTCCGCTCCTGATCCCCACAAATCCCCTGCTGGAAGGTGGGGGTACGTGGAAATCTAGCGAGGACCCCCCCCACCCCGTCCTCATTAACACCTGCAAACGTGCACTTTCCAGCAGGAACCCAGGACTATCGTTCCATCCTCACTCATATGGACTGACACTCATCCCTGACAGGATTATTATTTATGGTTAACCCAGGTTGAAATCAGATGACTGAGCACACTGAATGCGTCAGTTCAACATGAAGCAGAAAAGCTTTAACCAACTGAACTACTGAATTAATAATAATAGAAAGAAGATTTGAAACATTTTTTGAAAGCCCCTCAGAGATATTTTATGGTAATCCCATTCTCCGTTCTTTCCCACAACATGTCTCTGCTGGTTTTAGCTCCCCCACTGGAGCTAAGTTACCAGAATTCCGTTCCCCTGCTCGTCCTCCATCGTGTCTGTGCTGTACTATGCTAGCAGCTTCCCCCACCAGCGCCAGTTATCTGTGTGTAAACTACAATTTCTATATAATAAATAAAAACATAAATAATAATAATTGTGTCACTCGATCCACCACACTAAGTGGGACCCTGCTGTGCACAATTGTCTGTGTTTCGACCACAAAATTCACAAGTCAATTCTCTGTATTCTGTGAAGTGCTTTGAGACATCCCAAAGACATGCTAAAGTGCTAAATGGAGTCTTATATGGAGCTATAAGTGGAGTCCTGTAGCTCAGTGGTTAGAGCACTCGCTTTGCAAGTGAGAGACCTGAGTTCAATCCCAGGCAGAGGGCGAAACCTTGGGCAAGTTTCCTTACTCCACACAGAGCCTAATAATATTCCCTCCAAAACCAAAACAATAATAAATTGGTCATTTTCAATCTACAACTGTTTGTGGGACATTGCTGTGCGCAATTGGCTGCCGCGTTCGCCCACAAATATACAGTCAATTCACTTTACAGTGTGTTCTGTGAAGCGCTTTGGGACGTCCTCCCGACGTGAAAAGCGCTATATCAAATGCCAGGATTATTAATTGTTAATTATTATTAAAGGTCTCAAGACCTTTCTCTCTTTGACCTTCAGCCTTCAGCTCCCCTCTCGACTCTCTACCCCCTCCTCGCTCCCTCCCTTCCCTCCCCTCACCCTGACCATTTCCCCCCAATGCTCGGGTCCTGACCTAACTGTCCAGGCCTTGGGACGTCCTCCCAACGTGAAAGGCGCTCAATAAATGGAATCTTGTTGTTGTTGTTGTATTATTATTAATATTATATCAAATGCAAGGATTATTATTTATTTATATATTATTTAATGCAAATGTGTTTGATTTTTGTACAACAACTTTTGGAATAAAATATCACTTTAATAAGTATCACAGCTAAACCTGCCAGGACTTGGATTTCTAGAAAGATTGATGACACTTACAATTTGTTTTTCATACAAAAAGCTACCCAAACAATCTATAACCGTGAAGAAACTTTTCACCTGCTATTGCTTATTGCAGTGCAGAATATTTATTTGCAATGCTGAAGTCTCCTTCCCCCCCATCCCCCCAAATATATATAATAATCCTTGCATTTCATATAGTGCCTTATCACATCTTCGAGACGTCTCAAAGCACTTTGCGGAATATGCTGCAAAGTGAATTAACTATATATTTTGTGGGCGAAACAAAATATCCCACCCCATCAAAGCACAGTGGTGGTGTGTGCCACACAAGAAAAAAGCACGTGCCAGGAAGTCCTGAACTATTTGTTGTGACACGTGGGATGGTGTCGTGGGTATAAAGGAAACCCCTGCATGACGAGCACTAGGACCCCTCGGACTCCCTTTGTGTGTGTGTGAGTGTGTGAGTTGAACGTGTCGAGCGCTAAGACCCAGGGGATGCCCGGCAGCAGGGCCGCAGGAGGAAGTGAGACAAGCACAAGAGAGAGAAAAAAAACATTTATATATATATATATATATAACTGCAGAGAAGGCAGCCACACGCTGATCCCCTTTAAACCCCTCTCTCCAGCCCCCACCCGGGGCTTTAACCACACGCTCACAGCAGCAGGGGCAGCTCACTCACCTGGCCATCCAGCACATGCCTGAGCCCACCCCGGGCTCTCGGAACTGCCGAAAAGGGGCAAAGTTTCAGTGTATTTTCGCAGTCAAGTCTCCTTCCAACCCCCTCTCCCTCTCTCTCTCTCCTCTCCTCTCCCTCCTCTCTCCCTCCCTCCCCAGCAGGCAGGCAGGTGGCTGAGAAGACTGCTGACGTCAGGCAGACAGCTCTGACCCCTCCAGCATCATCTGCATAAATTTGACTTTGTGAAAAAGAAAGATTAGCATCTAACTCATTAACATGCAGTCAGTCACTGCACAACCCCCCCCCCACACACCCTGCCTGCCACATCCCTGCACATTTATCCTGCAATTAAACGCCTCCATTTTCCCCCAAGTCTCCGATGCAGTCGTTAATAAATAGGAAAATCATTATTTTTTTTTATTTATTTTTTTTTGTTTTTTTTTATATTTAGTTTTAAAAAAAGGAAACAAACCATAGTGAAAGCCAATCGGATTTTTTTAAAAAAAAGTAACCAGGATTTGTTTTTTGTTTTGTTAACGTTTTAGAGTAACGATTGCTCTGTAAACCAACACATTAATTTCATGGAGTACTTTTGCACTTCACTTTCATACTCACTTTCACACTTTCATAGGAGGGGAAGGAAAGGTGGTATCCCTTCGGATGAGGCATTACCAAGGGGGTGTCCCCATCTACCTTTTGGAACTCCATCCCACAGACCTTCCGCCTCGCCCGCTCCCCTGCCTCCTTCGTGACACGTCTCAAGACCCTCCTCTTCGACAGTGCCTTCGGTCACCCTCCTACCCCAACCCTGTCTGCCCTCCACCCCTCCTGATTCAATCCCCAGCTCGGGTCCAAATTCCAGACTGGCCATCACCTTAAGATATCCTCCCAATGTGAAAGGCGCAGTGTAACTGTAATTTTTTGTTGTTGTTCAGATTAAAGATCCCGTGGAGCTACTCAAAAAGAGAAAGGAATGTTTCTCTTTTTCACAGTGTGATGGCCGACTATCCTCCCAGATAAAAATTGTTCACTCACTTCATGCCCGTTTGCGGGACGTTGCTGTGTGCAAATTAGCCACATTCGTCACTGCAATTGGGCTGCCGCATTTGCGTACAAATAGACAGAATTTCACAGTGAAGAGCTTGGAGTGATCCTTCTGACTTGATAAGGCCCTATACCAAATACAAGGATTATTATTATTGTTATTGTAAATTCCATTATCCATGGTCACTCAACCCATGACTGTTTGTGGGACCCTGCTGCGCAAAATTGGTTGTTGCGTTTCATCCACGAAATACACAGTCAATTCACTTTATAATATATTCTGTGAAGCGCTTTGAGATGTCTCAATGGCGTGATAAGGTGCTGTAGGAAATGCAAGGATTATTATTAACATTACAGTACCTGAGGTCATTGCTTAGAATGACACCTAGGATTGCTTTGGACGAGCCAAGGAACTCACAAACTCCTTTTTCCTCCATAGTGGTAGTTTTGCAGGAGTCCTGTAGCTCAGTGGTTAGAGCACTTGACTTGCAAGCGAAACACCTGGGTTCAAGTCCAGGCAGAGCAAAACCCTGGGCAAGTTTCCTTACTCCACACGCCTAATAATAATCCCTCCAAAAAAAAATTGGTCATTTTCAATCCACGACTGTTTGTGGAACACTGCTGTGCGCAATTGGCTGCCACGTTTCGCCCACAAATATACAGTCAATTCACTTTACAGTCTATTCTGTGAAGTGCTTTGAGACGTTTAGAAGACGTGAAAAGTGCTATATCAAATGCAAGGATTATTATTATTATTTACTGTTTCAGTGATAGCCATGGGAGAAACTTCAGTGTCTGAGATCATTCTGATTTCCCATTTGGCAACCCAGACCTTTAACAGGTCTCAGTTAGTTGGTATCACGTGGGTACCTCAGACCCCTGTCCTGCCTCTCAAGCAATCAATTCTGTAACAACAACCAATACTTATTTGCTTCACACTCCTGAACCTCTGTGTACATCGCCTTTTCTACATCCGAGCAGAGACTAACATACTTGCTCTGCGAGTGTGCAATAACCTTGCTGGCCCAGGCTGCCACTCAGACATTCATAGCCCAGCCATTCAACTGGGGGGGGGTGGATTCCTGATGTACACAACAAAACCCTAGCAGAGATCACAGGATGACAATCAGAAGCAGGAACCCTCACTGAATGTCCTTCCCTAGGACATTTCTGCACACACACATTTTGTGATTCATTTTCCAACTTTATTTTGAGCAAAGAGACTGTTTGTCCTTCCCCCCAGTGCTAATACCAATAATAATAATAATCCTTGCATTTGAAATAGCGCTTTTCATGTCTTCGAGACGCCTCAAAGCGCTTCACAGAATATACTGTAAAGCGAATTGACTGTAAATTTGTGGGAGAAACGCGGCAGCCAATTGCGCACAGCAGCGTCCCACAAACAGTCGTGGATCGAGTGGCCAAATTATTATGGTTTTTATAAAGGATTATTATCCCCAGAAAAGCAATCAGCCAATCGACTAACAACCGGGTTCCTACTTACTGCAAGGTAAATTGAGGCGTGTAGAGTAAGGAAACTTGCCCAACATTTTGCCCTGCTGGGAATAGAACCCAGGTCTCTGGCTTGCGAGGCAAGTGCTCTAACCACTGAACTACAGGATTCACAAATAGGCACAGACGAGAGCGGGTTTCCATTTATTTTGAACTGCAGAACACACACCACAGAAAATGCTGGCACAAGGTGGAGCAGGATGTTAAATGTAAATGCCTTATTCTTCTCTCCTCCTCCCCTCCTCCTCTCCCCTTCCCCTACTCTCCCCTCCCCTGCTCTCCTCCCCTCCCCCTTCCAGCTGTCTTGAACCTCAATACACAAGATACAGGATGGTGCTGGCTCCTGATTCCTGACAGGACTTCTTCCATTAACATTTTAAAAAAAGGTTTAACATATTTTTTTCGATTTTCTTCTGCTAACGTGCCACATTCTGTTTACTTCACACGAAAGCGCTGATGCAGAACAATGAGCGGCTCTGAAGACAGACAGAAAGCATGCATTTATTATGCGTCTCAACAACAGGCAATTGAAAGCTCACCTCATCATTCTCTAATGGGGGGATTTGTTAGTGAACCTGGGTCTGTGGGACACACACACACACCCTCGTGTCCTGCTCAAATCCTTTTTATTTGTTAATTATCAATAATATCTTGGGAAGGCACAATGGTTCAAATGAGCTTGATAAAGCCTTCTAAGAAATTCTACTGTTATGATTTTTACACAGAGAGTTGTTAGGATCTGGAACACACTGCCTGAAAGGGTGGTAGAAGCAGATTCAATAATAGCTTTCAAAAGAGAATTGGATAGATACTTGAAAAGGAAAAACGTGCAGGACTGTAAGAGCGGGGGAGTGGGACTAGTTGGTTGCTCTTTCAAAGACTCGGCACAGGCACTATGGGCCAAATGGCCTCCTGCAAGATTCTATGATTCTATACCCCTTCCTGGCAGGTCTGACTGTCCTGTCGACACCTACACTCATCCCTGACCTGTGCTCTGTGCTTTTTCATAGAGCTTATATTGCATGTTTCCAGCTCTGAACAATAACACCATCCGTGACTTCTGTGCAATAATTCACTGGGTCATTGAACTGACAGCAAAGGTACTGCAAGTAAATAAATGGACAGCAGAGAAACAGTTAGGTTCCTTTCAAAGGTACAAATAATAATAATAATCCTTGCATTTGATATAGCACTTTATCACGTCTTTGAGATTCATAGATTCATAGAATGTTACGGCACAGAAGGAGGCCATTCGGCCCATCGAGTCTGTGCCGGCTCTTTGACAGAGCGTCACTTTCACTAACCCCAATCACCAGCTTTCTCCCCATAACCCCACAAACCCGTCTTCCCCGATACCTATCCAGTTCTCTCTTAAAAGCTGTTATCGAATCGGACTTCACTACCCTTTCAGGCAGATCATTCCGAATTAGAACAACTCACTGAGTGAAAAAAATTCTTCTAACCTCCCCTCTGCTTCTTTTAATAATAATAATCCTTGCATTTGATATAGCGCTTTTCACGTCGGGAGGACGTCCCAAAGCGCTTCACAGAACACACTGTAAAGTGAATTGACTGTATATTTGTGGGCGAACGCAGCAGCCAATTGCGCACAGCAATGTCCCACAAACAGTCGTAGATTGAAAATGATCAATTTATTATTGTTTTGGGTTTTGGAGGGATTATTATTAGGCATGTGGTAGATATCTTAAGACTGTGACCACAGTTTTTCCTTATCTCGCCTGTCGAAACCTTTCATGACCTTGAAGACCTCTATCAGGTCCCCGCGTAACCTTCTCTACTCTAATGGGAAAAGTCCTACCTTCTCCCGCCTGTCCTCATAGCTAAGGTTCGCCATTCCTGGTATCATTCTCGTGAATCTCCTCTGCACCCTTTCCAGTGCCTTAATGTCCTTCCTGAAGTAAGGTGCCCAGAACTGGACGTAGTACTCCAGCTGAGGCCTAACCAGTGTTTTGTAGATTAACCGTAACCCCTACTCTTATACTCTATGCCCTACTAATGAAGCTCAGTACACCAAATGCCTTTTTTCTGCCTTATCTACCTGCCCCACTACCTTTAATGATTCGCTTACTTGAACACCCAGATCTCTCTGTACGTTCACCCCCCTTAAGATTGAGCTACCAAGTCTATATTGCCTCCTATCATTTCTCCTCCCTAAGTGTATCACCTCACACTTATCCACATTGAAATCCATCTGCCACATGTCAGCCCATTCCGCCATTCTGCCTGCAGTTGGTTACAGTCCTCCTCACTATTTACTACATGACCTAACTTGGTATCATCTGCAAACTTGGAAATCGTGCTCTCTATGCCCAAGTCCAGATTAATATATATTAGAAAGAGCAGTGGTCCCAATACCGATCCCTGGGGGACACCGCTGTACACCTCCTTCCATTTCGAGAAACACCCATTCACCACCATTCTGTCACTCAGCCAGTTCTTAATTCAAACTGCCACTGTCCCCTTAATACCGGGGGCCTCTAATTTTTTATTGGTCTCTTATACGGTACTGTGTCAAAAGCCTTTTTGAAATCCATGTGAATAATGTCCACCGCATTTCCCTCATCAACCCTCGCAGTCACCTCTTCAGAAAATTCTATTAGATTTGTTCGGCAAGATTTGCCTTTAACAATCCATGTTGGGGCTCTCTAATTACCTCGTGTTCCTCTAAGTAGAGATTTATTCTGTCCCGGATTATGGTCTCCAGTAGTTTTCCTATGACCGAAGTTAGGCTGACTGGCCTGTAATTTATGGGCTTGTCTTTCTGCCCCTTTTTGTAGAGTGGGGTAACATTAGCCACTCTCCAGTCTCTTGGCACCACTCCTGTGTCCAATGAAGATTGAAATATAATGGCCAAAGCCTCCGCTATTTGAACCCGTATCTCCCACAGCAACCTTGGGTGAAACCCATCTGGTCCTGGTGACTTATCAATTTTGAGCCCAGTCAATCTTTTCAGAACTTTCTCTCTGTCAACAGTAATCTGATCTATTTCCTCTGCCCTCTCATCCAATACTGCAGCATTTGGGGCATCCATTTCCGTTGTGAAGACAGATGCAAAGTACTCGTTCAGTACATCAGCCATGATGTGCCCTCTGCCTCCACAACAAGATTGCCGTCATTGTCTTTGATTGGCCCCACCCTACCTTTAACTAACCTTTTTTCCTTTATGTGCTTATAAAATATTTTAGGATTCCCCTTTATGTTACCCACTAACCTCTTCTCATGCGATCTTTTTGCCTGTCTTATCGCTCTTTTAAGATCACTCCTGCATTCTCTATAATGCGCTTTGCTATCCTCAGTGTCTTGCATCTTCCAATTGTCATAGGCCGTCTTCTTCTTCGTTTTTATCCTAGAGAATATCCCTGGTCATCCAGGCGGGCTTGGTTGTCGCACATTTCCCTTTTGTGGGAATATATTTATTTAGACCTTGAGCTATCGTATCTTTGAAGATCTCTCATTGCTCATGAATCGTTTTACCTGCTAGTCTTACTTGCCAGTCCACCAACTCTAGGTCCCTTTTCAGCCCATCAAAATTAGCTCTTTTCCAGTCAAGCATTTTCGCCCTTGACTGTACTTTGTCCCTTTTCATGAGTAATCTAAATCTAATAATATTATGGCCACTGTTACCTAGATGCTCCCCTACCGAAACCTGTTCAACCTGACCTGTTTCATTCCCCAGAACTAGATCCAGCAATGCTTCCTTCCTCGTAGGACTGAAGACATACTGCTCAAGAAAATTTTCCTGTACACAGTCTATGAATCTTTCTCCTGCCTTGCCCTTAGCGCTGCTATTTTGCCAGTCTATATTGGGATAATTGAAATCCCCCATTAACACAACTCTGTTCGCCTTACATCTATCCGCGATCTGGTTGCAGATCTGCTCCTCTATCTCCTTCCCGCTGTCTGGTGGTCTATAGTAAACCCCTATCAGTGTAACCACTTCTTTCTTATTTCTTATCTCTAACCAGATGGATTCTGTTGTCGGGCCCTCCAGAGCCTCGTTCCTTTTTACAGCTATAATTTTATCCTTAACTAATATTGCCACCCCTCCTCCTTTTCTTCCTTCTCTACCCTTCCTGAACACATTATATCCTGGAATATTTAACTCCCATTCCTGTCCTGGCTTGAGCCATGTCTCAGTTACTGCCACCACATCGTAACCTGCAGCTCATCAACCTTATTCCCTAAGCTACGTGCATTTAGGTACATGCATTTAAGGAAATTGTCCGCTTGTACCTGCTCTACACTTACCACTTGTCTTTTTCCTCTCGTCTCTAATCCATTGTTTATCCTTGGATACCTATCCCCCCTCGACACTTGTTTAAATCCGCCCCTACAGCATTTGATAATCTCTTGGCAAGGAAGCTCACCCCTGCCTTGCTTAAGTGCCGCCCATCCTCAAGGTAAAGATTCCACCTCCCCCAGTAGCGGTCCCAATTGTCCAGAAAACGGAAACCTTCTTTTCCGGACCATTTCTCCAGCCAATCGTTCATGCGCCTGTTCCTTTCATTCTGGTGCCTTGTTGCCCGAGGTACCAGGAGTAACCCAGAGATCACCACCTTGGATGTTCTGGACTTGAGTTTGCTCCCCAGCTTTTGTAGCATCTCAGCCCTCTTCTTACCAATATCGTGGATCCCCACATGGACCACGACTTCTGGACATTCTCCTTCCCCCCCGAAGAATCTTGTCCATGCACTCTGTGAAGTCCACTACCCTTGCACCAGGAAGGCAGCAAACCATCCTAGCCTCACAATTCTGATTACAGAAGCTCCATTCAGTGCCTCTTACTGTTGAATCCCCTATCACAACTGTATTGCCCTTGTGAACCATGCCCTTGTCCTGTTGGACAAAATGTCCACTGCTGTCCTCACGAGAGGCTTCCGCGCTCTCGATAGCTAATGTTGAGTACCGATTAGAGACTGGTACTCTGTTGGGGATGCTCTGCCTTGAACAAGCCCTCTTCTTGCCCCGTCACACTGTCACCCAATCACGTTTAGCATGAATGAAGGGTGGCTGTGTGTTGGGCTCCTCTGGGAGTGATCCTTTTCTTGAACTCTGACCTCCCGATAGCTCCAGTACCCCTCTCTCATGGCTCCTATACAGCGATGGGCTGCTATAACTGAGTCCTAGGTGAGTGAGGGTCTTCTCCACCATGCTGTCCAGGAATCTCTCACTGTCCCTGATGGAACGCAGTGTCTGCAACTGAGACTCCAGCTCAGCTATTCTAAGTTGGAGCTTGCTCAGTTGCAGACATTTGTTGCAGATGAAGTCACCTGGGCTCAGGTTGCCCTTCTTCAACTCCCACATACCACATTCCTCGCACATCATCTGCCAGGCCATTATCTATCTCCTCTTACTTCCCCTTAGATATATAACCTGCACCTACTTCCCCCTCTGCACCTAATTCCCACTCTCACCCAATTCCTTCTCACTCTCAAAGCGCTTCACAGCTGTAAAGTGAATTGACTATAGAATTTTGGAAGAAACCTATAGTGCATAGCAGTGTCCCACAAATAGTCGTGGATTGAAGTGGACAATTTATTCTTATTATTTTTTTAAAGGAAGTATTACTCTCAGAAAAGCGATCCACCAATTCACTAACAACTGGGTTCCTACTTACTACTAAATAAACAGAGATGTATGGAGTAATTCCTGGATGAGGGCAAATTTCCTACAGTTGAATGTGAACAAGACTGAGGCCCTCCTGATTGGCTTGCACCAGTACCTCAGCAGCTCAGGCTCTGGGAGCATCAACCTCCATGGTTGCACACTTCAACTCACCAACTCACCAACCAGTCAGGAACCTCGGTGTCTTGTTCAACCCTCAACTGCCTTTTCTTCCCCACATCCAAGCCATGACTCTGCCTTCCCTCATCTCCGTAACATCGCCCAACTCCACCTCTACCTCACCCCTCAGGCCGCTGAAACTCTTGTTCACGCCTTCATCACCTCCAGGCTCGACTATGCAAACACTCTGCTTGTCGGCCTTCCCAACTCCTCCCTCCACAGCTGCAGATAATCCAGAACTAACTCTGCAGCCCGTGTCCTCTCCCGCACCAAACTCCGTGACCCCATCTCCCCCACTCTCGCCCTACTCCATTGACTCCCTATCCTTTAGAGGATCCAGTTCAAGATCCTGGTCCTCACATACAAAGCCCTCCATGGCCTCGCCCCACCCTACCTCTGTGACCTCCTAACCCCCTATCAGTCCGCCCATTCCCTCCGCTCAGCCGGCTCTGGCTGCTCCACGTCCCCCGACCCATCTGCCCCACCATTGGCGGGAGAGCCTTCAGCCACTCTGCCCCCAACCTCTGGAACTCCATCCCCCAATCACTCCGCCTCGCCCCCTCCTTAGCCTCCTTCAAGTCCCGCCTCAAGACCCTACTCTTCAACCATGCGATCGGCCACCCCCCTTCCCCTCCCCTCCCTTCTCCCCCCCGACCCCAGCTCAGGTCTGAAATGCTGTACACTGTCCAGCGCCTTGGGATGAACTCCTGACGTGAAAGTCGCTATACAAATGTAATCTTGGAAACTTGCGCAAAATTTCACCCTGCCGGGAATCAATCCCAGGTCTTGCGAGGTGAGCGCTCTGACCACTGAGTTACAGGGATCCCCCTATAGCCTAGTATGTATAGGCATCACTGTTTTTTGACTAGGCAGGTGTCATACGCAGAAACTCATCACCATGCTTAAGATATCCAAACCAGACTGAGAGTTTCAGCAATGTATTCCATCTTGTGGCAATTCCCCTGTGCTGTAAGGTGCGTGTGTGTGTGGGCATCGGCTGATGACAGGATCCGGGCTGATTACCATAAGGTCAAAAATCAGCATCAAGGCCTGAATAATGGCAAATTGGACGAAGTAAAACATTGGAAACTGTGGAACCATAACCAAGTCGAAGGGAAAAATGGAGTGAAATAATTTTAAGAGAGGAAGGGATGGAAGAAAACTGAAAATAAAAACATTATCTGTAGAAATATACAACACTATGGGAAGTCAATCTGTCCATTTGTTTACATACCGTCTAATACACGGTGACCAAAAAGTAAGTTCACCCACAACATACACAATCGATCCAATTCACAATATATTCTGTGAAGAGCTTTGAGACGTCTCAACAACATAAGGCACTATCTCAAATACAAGGATTATTAATATTATTATTATCTGTCTAATTCTCTATTAAATGCCCCAATTGAATCTGGTTCATCAGTCACTCCTGGCCAATCATTCCACCAATGTATTCCATCTTCCTCCCATATACTCTGATTCTTGGAGATGTTCTTTCCAACCACTCTCGCTTCCTGAGTCCCAATCATTTGGCCTCCAATCCCTGACTAGTGGAAGGACTTTCAGTCTGTGTAAAGTTTAGCTCTCAGATTCCAATCCCAAGTCAACACCCCCCCACCCCACTGAACGTGTGGGATCTCAGTGTATATGTGTGGAGGGGGCAATCAATAATCTTTGAGAGGGCGATCAATGAGTTTCTCTTGTCTACCCTCTAGTGGCCAGTTTGAGAACAGCATCGGCAGGATGTGTGGATACAGGTCAGTCAGAACTGAAAGTGAGAATACTTTCTGAACGTGTCCCACGCCTGGAGTTTGTAATCCAGACAACTGTATTTTTAAAAGAATTAAATACGTTTGATTGTAATGTAAAGAATCTCCTTTGAAAATTAACCTTTGTCTGAAGTGAAGACGCCTGCTGCTGTTGTATTTAATATTGATACATTATTTCCCATCGTACTCCAATCTTCCTGCCCCAAAACACAACAACATCCCAGCGCTCTTGACAATAGTGGAGTACGACGCCAAGGCAGGAGGAGGTTACCGTAGACACGGTCGTAAAGGAAGGTCTTCAGGCGCGACCAGTAGATGGGGAAGGAGGGGACAAGGTAGGGGGATGGAGGGAGAGTGTTCCAGAGTTTTGGGGCGTAGTGGCTGAAAACTCGGCTACTGATGGCCACAAGTGACGTGTTGGAGGCCGGAGCCAGTCGAGCAGAGGCAGTGGTTAGTGGGTTGGGGAGTAAAGCAAGAAGAGATAGGGAGGTGCCAGGGCGTGAAGGGATTTGAATAAGAATGTGAGGATCTTGAAAATTACTTTATAATTACAATACAATTACTACAAGCCAAGTAGTTGAGGTGGCCTGTGGAACCAAACCGCACCCAAATACAAGTTCGAAGAAGTCAAACACCTTCAACATAGGAACGCCGGAGAAACTCAATGGAAGAAAAAAAAATGAACTCAAAAGTGCCCATTTTCCTGGGCAATTCATTAATGATGAATGTATCCATAATTTATTATAACACAGTGTGCAGTGTGTGTGTATGATTTATTTATTTCAGCGTTCCACTGTGGCTTTCCCAGGCTAAGCCAAGACACCACTGTTCTGGAACAATGTGCCTCCCACCCTGTTCTGTAAGTTATTCCCCATTCAGTCATGTCATACACTGAAGAGGGTTGTGGTGGGTGGGGTGGGGAGGGGAGGAGAGACAAGCTCCCAAGTATCTGCCACCAGTGCTTATGCAGTAGTCTGTCCAGACGAGACCTTAAATGAGGTTCTGTTTGCCTGTTCAGCCGGGTGTTAAATCCCGTGGCTCCACTGTACTCGAAAAGAGAAGGCAGTTTCTGCAGGTCAATAATCCTCAGATAAAAATCCTGCGCAGCGCTTTGTGATGTTCAGACAATGTGATATTATGCCATATCAAATTCAAGGATTACTATAATGATATTATGTACCTTCCCGGGGAGGAGAAAAGAACTGAAGCTCATTCTCATGTTATTCTCCATCCCTGTCCCCACTGACAGAAGCATTTCCTCTTCTGTTTGGCACATGCGGAAACCTACCACCATGCTTAAGACTAGCTAAATCAAGCTGAGATTTCCATGCATCCCACCTACACATGGAAATCAAAGAGATAGATTGTTGGAATGGAATGAGCGCTCTCTCTCTGGAGGGATGTACCCTGCTTACCTAATTCCAGAGAGTACTACAACAACTTGCACTTATATAGCGCTCACCACACAGGATAACGTCTCAGAGCTTAACAGTGGCGGAGGCTGACTCCTAGCCGGTGGGGGGAGGTGGGGAGTGAGGTGGCCGTAAGCACGGTCGAAGAGGAAGGTTTTCAGGCAGGACTTGAAAAGGGGGAGAGAAGGGGCAAGGCAGAGGGACTGAGGGAGAGAGTTCCGGAGTTTTGGGGGTAGTGGCTGAAAGCGCAACCTCCGATAGTGGGTGGGAGGATCCAAGGGACGAGTAAGTGCCAGTTGAGCGGAGGCGCCGAGTGGTGGATTGGGGAGTCAGGAGGTCGGAGACGCAGGGAGGTGCCAGAGAATGAAGCGATTTGAACAGGAGGCACTAGGCGCAGGTTGGCAAGAGCCAAGACTTGGGGGAGCCCAGAGTTTGAGTTACTGTAATGGCTGAGTCTATCCAGCAAAAAATGCACTGTCCAACTACAAACAAAATCCATCCCAACATGAGGAGCACCTGAGACAGATGTGATCAAAGCCGCTGTTAATTCAGCCACAAGAGGGCACCAACGTATCCCTTTTACACATGTTTCCAACTACAGTATTCATAAAGCAATTTCGTGGAGACCAATGTCCTTTAGTTCTTTTTAATAAATAATATATTTCTACTCTCCTTGGAATAAAAAGTAGGCACTGGAAGAGGCAAAGATAAGCCGATCCACCAACCAAGAGCGAGGAAAGAGATGAAATTACAGAACCTGGAAAACTATTGTACATGAATTATCTTTCCAATGAACCTGCACAATGTTGCTTGCCAATCGCTAGTTATCAATATCTCTATTCCTGCTGCCCAGTGCTTGCCAAATGGTAATATTTCCTCTGTCCTGGCTGAGCAACACTAACTCAACATAGGCTTTATAATAATTATATTTAACCTTGCATTTGATATAGCCTCCTATAACAGGAATGAAACCGAGGTCCTCTCGTTTGCAAAGCGAGTGCTCTAACGCTACAGGGGAGGTATCAGAGAATGAAGCGATTTAAACACGAGGCACTGGGCACAGGTTCATACCATACCAATTTAGCCATCGGAGGAAATTGTAATGATTCACTTCCAGTATAGATAGTATATTTAGCAGCAATATTTGAGTTTTGTTGAACTATGACAGTTTTGACATTGTTAGGGAACTTGTTGGAATGTTACTGAGACCAGAAGAATACAGCAACTAATCTTTTTACCCACAGAGTTGTTACCGTCTGGAATGCACTGTCTGAAAGGTGGTGGAAGTAGATTCGAAAATAGCTTTTAAAAAAGGAAACATTTGCAGGGCTATGGGGTAAGAGCGGGTGAGTGGGACTAGTTGGTAGCTGTTTCAAAGACCTGCACAGGCACGATGAGCCGAATGGCCTCCTTCTGTGCTGTAAGATTCTATGAATTTTAAAATGCACAGCTACTGACATACTCTGTTAAACACTACAGGTCTGTTTCACTGTACGGCATAGAAAATCTCCCAACGTGAAATGCACTGTATCAATTGCCAGGATTATTATTATTAATAGTAATAATATTTTCAGCACATTTAATGCTGAAAATAAACAGTGCTGAAGATAAGCAGTGATAATAATAAAGAGTTGATTCTTGAAGAATTTGTGTAACATTAAAGATGTTACAGACAAGGTACAACATGACCTGTTGTGATATAATAGTGATATCTTGAAACAAACAGACAAGCTTTGCATTTCATTCAGCAGTCCAGTGTGTAATCACCACCCCCACCCACATTAACACAACAAACCCACATTGGCACCGAATCCCCATTCTCCAAACACACACTCACCGCTCTCCGTGTACTGTCTGCACATTTTGTGTGCTTTCTCATTTCTATTTATTCATCCCACACAAAATACAGTCATAGAATCATAGAATTATACAGCACAGAAGGAGGCCATTCGGCCCATCGTGTCTGTGCCGCTCTTTGAAAAGAGCTTCCAATTTAACCCCACTCCCCCGCTCTCTCCCCATAGCCCTGATCAACCCCACTCCCCCCGCTCTCTCCCCATAGCCCTGATCAACCCCACTCCCCCGCTCTCTCCCATAGCCCTGATCAACCCCACTCCCCCGCTCTCTCCCCATAGCCCTGATCAACCCCACTCCTCCGCTCTCTCCCCATAGCCCTGATCAACCCCACTCCCCCGCTCTCTCCCCATAGCCCTGATCAACCCCACTCCCCCGCTCTCTCCCCATAGCCCTGATCAACCCCACTCCTCCGCTCTCTCCCCATAGCCCTGATCAACCCCACTCCTCCGCTCTCTCCCCATAGCCCTGATCAACCCCACTCCTCCGCTCTCTCCCATAGCCCTGATCAACCCCACTCCTCCGCTCTCTCCCCATAGCCCTGATCAACCCCACTCCCCCGCTCTCTCCCCATAGCCCTGCAAACGTGTCCTCCCCAAATAATTATCTACTTCTCTCTTTAAAGTTGTTATCAAATCGGTTCCCACCGGCCTTTCAGGCAATGCATTCCAGATCCCAACAACTCACTGTGTGAAGAAATTTCTCCTCACCTCCCCTCTGTTTCTTTTAACAACTATTTTCAATCGGTGCCCTCGGGTTACCGACCCACCGCCAGTGGGAATAGCTTCTCCCTGTTCACCCTATCGAATGTCCTCATAATTTTGAAAACTTCTATTAAGTCTCCTCTTAACCTTCTCTGCCCCAAGGAGAATAATCCTCGCCTCTCTTGCCTCTCCTGATAACTGAAGTCCCTCATTCCTGGTACCATCCTGGAAAATTCCCTTTGCACCCTCTCCAATACCTTGACATCCTTCCTAAAGTGTGGGGCCCAGAACTGAACAACAGTCTCTAGTTGAGGCCTAACCAGTGTTTTATAAAGTGTATCATAACTTCAATCCACTTTAATGGATTCAGTCAATGCACTTTACAGTATATTCTGTGAAGCGCTTTGAGACGTCTTAACAACGTGATAAGGCACTTTATCAAATGCAAGGATCATTATTATTGTAACAAAAGCTTCTGCTCTCCATCTCACTATTACTTTTGTTACTGTTACTACCCAATTTTTCTCCTTAAGTGAGTTAAAATCCTGAATATTGAGTATAGATCAACAACAAGGACATTTACTGCCTTAACCTTTACTCACATGGTCATTGATTTGTTTGCTTTGCACTAAAACATTCAAATGTCTACCTTTCTGACTGCTCAGCAAAGGCCTGAGAAAATGTATTCAGCTTCCACGTTTGTGTCTTCAATGTTTGTTAGAGATCTTGATACAACAGGCAATGTCTGTCCCTCTCCACACTGGTGAAGGATAATTTCTTCCTTCTTGGACTGGCAACATCCGTGCTGGAAAGATAATAATAAACTTCTTTCAATCTAACTATTTGCAAACAGAGTATTTTTAGTTGTGGAGTCAATAATTTTAGTGTGGATTTTACTGGTTACATTCCCAAACTATGGTGTGTGTCATAGGAACAGGTGGAGGCTATTCAGCCCCTCGAGCCTGTTTCACCCTTTTATAAGATCATGCCTGATCTGTACCTCAACTCCAATTAATAATAATAATAATAATAATCCTTGCATTTGATATAGCGCTTTTCACGTCGGGAGGACGTCCCAAAGCGCTTCACAGAACACACTGTAAAGTGGATTGACTGTATATTTGTGGGCGAACGCGGCAGCCAATTGCGCACAGCAATGTCCCACAAACAGTCGTAGATTGAAAATGACCAATTTTTTTTTATTATTGTTTTTTGGTTTTTTTGGAGGGATTATTATTATCTTGTTGATACTCGTCAACAAGGTGATGTCTCACCACTGTAATCATAGACAGACTGCAGACATGGTTGGGAAGAGAGACTGCAGACATGGATGCAGTGGATGCAATTACCCGCCTTTACCCCATAACATTGATGCAACTTGCATTTACATAGCGCCCTTCACCTGGGGTAGCGTCCCGGTGCGCTTCACAGTGGCGGAGTCTGACAACGAGCCAGGGGGAGAGGGAGGGAGGAGGTGACTGTAAGCATTTGATTTGAGGCTGGGATTGAGGGAGAGTTCCAGGGTTTCGGGAACAGTGGCTGAATACACCGGGACGCTACCCTGCGTGAAGGGTGCTATATAGATACAAGTTGTCGTTGAACGCAAGGCCACCGAACAGAGAGCACGAGGGGCAAACAGGAGGCTAGAGTCAGCCAAGCAGAGGCAGTGGGTGATCGGATAGGTAGAGAGGTGTGAGGGAATTAAGTGCTTTGAAAACGAGTGAGAGGATCTTGAAATCGATCTATTCGGTGATTGGGACCCAGTGGAGCCTGGCAAAAACTGGTGTGATGGCGGTAAGGACTTTCCTGCGGTTGAGTATCTGGGTGGCGGAGTTTTGATACCCTTACCTAACAAACATCTATGCACCTCAGTCTTGAAAATTTGAATGGATCCAACATCCATAGCCTTTTAGGGGAGTGAGCTCCAGATTTCCACCACCTTTTGGGTGAAAAACTGCCCGTTCCAGTGTTCCAAGTCTTGTGTGTCTTATTTTAATACCTAAATGACAGTAGTTAACAACTATGTCATGCATTGTATTACAACAACAAATTGCATTTAAATAGCTCCTTTCACATCGGAAAGACATCCCAGAGTAATGGACAGTCGAGAGTTTGCAATGTTCCAATGCAATTAAAATAATGCAAGGGTTCCTCCTCCAACAGGTGACAGGCACAGACAGCAATTCCTTACTCCTTCAACCTTCTGACTCAGGGACGAGAGTACAACCAACTGAGCCAGGCTGACACCTGTATGTAGCACAGTACGGAGTTAATGTGCCAAGCAGATAGTCATTCCATTTGTATTTGAAATCTCACACTACATACTGCGGAAGACAGTGTTTCCCCAACAGCTCTTTGGGGAGCTTCTGCACCAAGAGAAGGAACTTGTATTTTTATAATGCTATATATCACGGCAAAATGTCCAAAGTACTTCAATAGTAATTACTGTTAAGTGTAGTGACTGTTATTTTTAAAGCCAATGAAATAATTATTATACCAGCAAAGTCCCACAAAGAGCTGCGAGATGAATGTTGATTTATTGTCAGATTGTTGGCTTAGATACCACTCCCTTCTCTTCTGATAGTCCACGATAATCTTTAATCTTTAATGTCCACTTGAGGTGTCCTCTCACCTTAGAGGATGGCACTACTCACGACAATGTCAGCCTAGATTTAGAGCAAACATAGGTCCTTCAGCTCCTGAGCCTATTCCAGCTTGAGTCCGGAACTCTGACTGTCCAGCGCCTTAGGACGTCCGCCCGATGTGAAAGGCGCTATATAAATGTAATTTGGGTGTTGTTCCGCCATTCTATTAGATCATGGCTGATCTATACCTTAACTCTAAATACCTGCCTTTGCCCCATATCGCTTGATACCCTGACCTAACAAACCTATTCACCACAGTCTTTGAATGGATCCAGTATCCACAGCCTTTTGTGACGTCCTCCTGGCGTGAAAGGCACTATAAAAATGTAATTGGTTGTTGTTTTGGGGGAGATCCAGATTTCAACTGCCCTTTGGATGGAAAAATTGCTTCCTGATTTCACTCCAAAATGGCCTAGCTCTACTTTTAAGATGATGCCCCTTGTTCTGGATTCGCTCACTGGAGGAAATAGTTTCTCTTCTATTATAATAATAATCCTTGTATTTGATATAGCGCCTTATCATGTCTTCGAGATGTCTCAAAACGCTTTACTGTCCTTTAATAATATATATTTTGGCGGCGAAACATGGCAACCATTGCATACAGCAATGTCCCACACTGTCATAGATTGAGTGACCAATGTATTATTTTTTTTGAAGAAATTACTACCCCCAGAGAAGCAATCCACCAATCGACTAACAACTGGGTTCCTATTTATTGCTAGGTAAACAGGGTTGTAGGGAGTAAGGAAACTTGCCCAACATTTCGCCCTTTGTGCATGGAAGAAAAGCCTGTGAAAGTGTGAAACGCAATAATAATAATAATAATAGCAATCTACCTCAAAGGTATACACAGAATCGATTAGGATGTTTAAAGGAGGATAGATTGGAAATAACGGTATTAACGTCAGTCATTGTCGAAAATCTGGAAGAACAGGTCCGATTAACTGAATGGCCTCCTCCTGTTCCTAAGCAAACCTTGATAAGAAGCATAAAAGAAGCCAATCACGCAGTTCACCAATGCGAAGCCCTAGACACTTCAAGCAACAATTGAATCTGGTATTTTCTCAGTACTTTTTCCAGAAACTTATCCAAATTATATATTTTCCAATAAATGCATCTACATCTCACCCAGTGGAGAAAAGCTATTTAGTGACCCTGATCTTATAAGTCTGAGAGCTGTAGGGAGATAGTAGGTTGGAGAGGTAGGAGGGAGCAAGGCCGTGAATGGCCTTGTAGGTGAGGATGAGGATCTTGAAATCAATCCTCTGGGGGATATAGTGTGTGATATGATGTATAGTGTGTGTCAGCAGTGTGGGGTGTGTGTTATACAGTGTGAGTGTTAAGAGAGGTGTGGGGTATGTGTTATAGTGTGTGATATGAAATGCTGTACACTGTCCACGTCTTGGGACATCCTCCCAACGTGAAAGGCGCTATACAAATAATCTTGTTGATACGATGTACAGTGTGAGTGTGAGAGCAGTGTGGGGTGTGTGTTATATAGTGTGTGAGTCTGAGGGCTGTGTGCGGCTGCATTTATATACAGTGCAAGTCTAGAACGCTGTGTTATATAGTGTGAGTTTGAACTGTGTGAGGGTTTGTGTTATATACAATGTGTGTTTGAGAGCTGTGTGTGAGCGGGAATTGTTGGGTACGGATAAATGTGGATCATTTGCCGAAAATTCCTTGTTTCCTCTGAGTCAGGCTCCGCCACTGTTAAGTGCTCTGAGACGCTATCCTGTGTGGAGGTCGCGATAGAAGTGAAAGTTGTCGTTGTTTCCAATACGGTATTGGCACCAAGGGACAGCTTTTTTTTTGTTTGTTTTCACTGATGTATAATTAAAAATTCGTCACTTTCAAAGCTTCAAAAAAACAAATAGGTAAAACGCTCAAACTGTAAATTATTTATAAATTCCACATTTTGTGGGGTGGGGGAGGCCTGTGATGTTAAGACTCCCCCCCCCCCCCCCCCCCAATGAACAAGGTAGACAGGAGTGTGTTTGCACTGTAGGAACACTATGTTCAATGCCGGACACCCAGTTATATAAAGGGATCTTGTTTGTGTTTGTCTGTCTGGGGGGGAGGGGGAGGGGGAGGGGGTAACAGGTTGCCAGGGGTGACAGATGAAGCAGGCACAATTGGGGGCATTTAAAGAGAGTATTAGACAGATAATTACAATGCTTCCGTTTGATACGGCGCCTGATCACGTCGTCGAGACGTCTCAACGCGCTTCGCAGGAACACACTGTAGAGTGTAGTGACTGTGCGTTTGGTGGGCTAATTATTTTTTTTTAAAAATTGCTGTTGCTATTAATGGTTATAAAGTACCTACTTCAGTAAGAGCCCGGCTCAGCCTTCCTCTATAAGCGGGTTTGGGGTATTTTTTGAGCGAGACTGACTGAAGCCTCAATCACCGAGACTCGCGTCGCCTGACAACCTGCAACATGGCGCCCGTTGGTGTCCTCTTCCCGCTCAGCACCAGCCCCGCCCCCTCCCGCCTACCATTGGACAGGTCACCGCATAACCCGCCGCTCTGATTGGGTCTTCCATCTGTCGATACCACCCTCTCCTCGTCCCGCTCTTCGTCTGTTGGTCAAACGAGCTGTCAATCCCGCCGCAAAGCAGGCCCCGCCCCTCCCCTCCGGGTGGTGACGGTGCTGACCGTCCCAGAGCGTTCTGCGCATGTCAAAAGGGAGGCGAGTGGTATCAGCTCTGAGCGCTGATTGGTTCACAGCAGAGGGGCAAATGGGAGTCAAGGCCAGAAATAGGGTCTTCCTGACAGCACAGAGTCACCATTAATACCCAAACTTAAACCATATTAATGTGAGCAGATTCTGGGGCTATTGTCCGCAAAACAACCACAAAATCAGTCACATTAGGACATCATAATAATAATCCCTTCAAAAACCAAAAACAATAATAAATTGGTCATTTTCAATCTACGACTGTTTGTGGGACATTGCTGTGCGCCATTGGCTGCCGCGTTCGCCCACAAATATACAGTCAATTCACTTTGCAGTATGTTCTGTTAAGCGCTTTCGGACGTCCTCCCGACGTGAAAAGCGCTATATCAAATGCAAGGATTATTATTATTATTATCAATGAGACGTCTCAAAGCGCTTCACAGGATGTACTGTAAAGTGTAGTGACTGCGTATTTTGTGGGCGTAACCCAGCAGCCAATTGCGCACAGCAGCGTCCCCACAAACAGTCGTGGATTGAGTGAGCAATAGGGCTTCAACCCAGACTCGGGTGAATGCTACCAGCTGAAGGGGGCTGTCAGAAGGCTGGCTGATGGACAGAGTGGAGATCAGATGGGCTGGCGTGTGGCTAGTAGGCCCAAAGCAATAGCACTGGGATTGGTTTTACCTCAATAATCTTGACAGACATAAAGAGGAACATGTCCACATTTGTGGAGAATACTAAATTGGGTGCATGGTATAAAAAGTCACAGAGACGTGGACTAACAGAAATGGTCAGATGCAGTTGAGCACAGATAAAATGACCACCAAGAAAAGCCAAATATTAGACATGAGGAATAACCAACTCCATATGGGCAAAATAGCAGAGGTCACCAGCAACCATAGCTGCAGATAAATTCATTCAAGGGGAAAGAAGAGAATTGGCAATGTTTAACTCCCAGTTGAAGCAGTTAGATGTTTTAGAATCAAAGAACTGGATGCATAATTAGGTTAGAGTGAAGGTTTATAAGCAAGTGGAAATCTGGAACTATTTTCATGCAAAGGGTAGTCAAAATCTGGAACTCTCTCCCCCAAAAGGCTGTGGATGCTGAATCCATTCAAATTTTCAAGACTGAAGTGGATAGATACTTGTTAGGTCAGGGTATCAAGAGATATGGGCAAAGGCAAGTAATTATTATAATCCTTGCATTTGATATAGTACCTGATAATGTCTTTGAGACGTCTAAAGCGCTTCAAAGAATATAGTGCAATTACTTGACTGTATAATAATAATCCTTGCATATGATATTATTTTTAGGCGTGTGGAGTAAGGAAACTTGCCCAAGGTTTCGCCCTGCTTGGAATTGAACTCAGGTCTCTCGCTTGCAAGGCGCTGAGCTACAGGACTCCATGTGGAGTCAAGGGATTTTGTGGGCGAAACGCGGGAGCCAATTGGAGTTGACCTACAGTTCAGCCATGATCCTACAGAATGGCGGAACAAGCTTGAGGGGCTGAATGGCCCACTCCTGCTCCTATGCACCTAAGTAAAATAAACCGTGCGGAGGCTAAAGGGCTTTTCCTCCAAAATTCTACTGTGATCTTATGACCGTTCAGAACAGAAATCCTAACCCATTAAAAAAAATACATCAAATGTGTTATCTGTGTAAGTGTTAACTTTATTAGAAATATTGTAGGCTTAAAAAAAATTCCATTGCATTTGACATAAATTGAGGTTTTCAGCTTGTACTGAGCAGATTTCACAAAATACATCCTAAAGAGAGTGTATTGACATTTTCCCCTCTGAACTTGCATTCATACTCAAGACAGTGCAAATACACTTTTGGTTATCTAAATGTACAGCCACTTTAAGATCCACAAGCGACAATGTACAGCCTTTAATCACTCATCTTACTAACAGATGTAGAAGCCTAAGGGTCAACTGATACCGTTAACAATTTTAAATCAATTATTAGGGATCTGGCCAATTTGTAAAGTTAACGAAACCTCAAAGTTCTAACTGTTGCAGGATTAGGGTGTGTGATGTTGAAGGAATTCAGTACTTCCCCAGGTTGTATAGAAACTCCCAATACTGAGGTTTTAGTACTAACCAGTACAATCCCAGTCACTGAATAAATAACTTTTAAAACTCAATGCTTTTTGAAGTCTTTGCACACAATGGCATATCTTTGTATAGTACTGTACTGGCAAGCAATTGTTTCCAATACCCTGGTATGCATCGACCCCTAGAAAAAGCCTTTAAACAGGTTGAAAATGGCTTAAAAGATGCATCACTGCCCTTAACAGCTATCAACTTATAATTGTTTTGTTTGAAATCAACAGTTTAATGAATGTTTTTTTTGCTTCCAAATCCCTGAAGCTTTCCCCCCCGAATTCCTTTATTCTAGATCTGGCATTTCTGGAAAAAAAGAAACAAAAAGTTAAGTATTGGGTAGACAAACAGTCACTTACTTGCCTTTAAAAGATGATTGTATAAGATTGTACTTACTCTCGTCATCACTATCCGAATCCTCCTGCGGAGCACAGTGAAAGTATTATTTTAACAAATATAATTACTGAATGATTACAAATATAATGAACAATTCACAGATCAAGCCTCTGAGTTCCTGCTTGCCTTCTGAAACCAATCTGCACAATATACCAGAAAACAGACCAGGGCAAACTTGCTCTCGCCTGCCTGCCCTCCATCCTCACACCCCAAACTGCAAGCTCACTGATCACCCAGCATAGACCAGGGAACAGACCAGGAGGTTTCACACTAGGCAGTGGCTCTAATGGGAGTTCATGAAAATTGTTCTCCATATTGCACTGGAGTACCTATGGCCATCTCCACTCCCACCTCTTTCTCACCAACTGGATTCCCATACAAGTGGTGAGTTTACAGGGCAGAGTCAAAATGCACACTCTGAGCACTTACACACAACATCCTGTTAAATGTTCATTCATGTGAGATGTCTGAAAGGTCATTAGATTGGATATCAATGATTGGAAACTTGAATAGTCTCATTCCACTTTAAGATTATTATGAATTACTGCCGCCAACACAAAAAGAGTTTTAATTAAACCAGCAAACTTCATACTTACATCATCCATTCCATCTACTTCTGGAATATCTCCATCATCTTCTCCCCCCATATTGTTCATCATCTGTAAAGAACCACATGGAAAATGGGAAACACTGGGGAAGATTCTATTTCAATGATGTTCACGTATACTTTTTTTTCAAAAAATCATTTTAGAAACCTTCATAACTCAAACTAATAAAATAAAATTTTCAATTAATTTTCAAAGAGCCGGCACAGACTCAATGGGCCGAATGGCTTCTTTTTGTGCTGTACGATTCTATGGTTCTATGAAATATTACTTTTGTACAATGCCTTTCACATCAGGCGGAAGTAAGAAAATAAGCATTTGTGGGTGACAGAAGACCAAGGTCCATTGAGTTTGCCTTCTGCTATCCTGGCAGTCGCATGCTCATATCATGTCCCCAAACTATATATTGAATCCCCAGATATTATTTCCTGACAGAAATCTACCTCATTTGTTCTTGAAAGAATCAACACTTTCTACTTCCACCGTCTGTCTCCCTAGGGAGCCTGTTCCATACGTTTACTACTCGCTCACCGAAGTAGCATTTCCGCAGATTTGTTTTGAATGTACGTCTCAAAGTGCTTGATACGGTTGAGTGGGGGTGGAAGCCAAGGGGGAAAATGACCAAAAGTGTGGTCAAAGAGGTAAACAATCTAACAGTTCAGTAGACAAGTGCTAACCTCTGAAAACCTGTCAAAGCTGGGCATGTCGTCATCACCTTCATCTTCCCAGTCTTTCCAGTTATTGAAGTCCACGCTCAGCCAATTTAACTGCACAAAAACAGGTCAGGTCAGTGACTCAACACCAGAAAACCAACAAAAGAGGTTTAAGGGAAAACACAAAATTGACACAACCAGGTCTGTCTTCACCTTTGTCTTTTCTTTGGTTAGACGTGGCCACGACTGCCCAGATTCTCCTTTTCGTATGTAGCACAGCACCGATCGGTCTGTCCGCTTCTGTCTGGAATCCTACAACAGCACATAGAGAACACTTGTACTCCCTTTATAATCTGAGGGAGGAGAGGGGCGTGAGTGGGGGAGCCAGTCAAGCGGAAACAGCGGGTGGTGGAGTGGGGGGTAGGCAGGTCGGAGAAGTAGAGAGGTGTGAGGGAATGAAGTGATTTGAAAACGAGCGAGAGGATCTTGAAGTCGATTCATTCGGTGATTGGGAGCCAATCGTACAGTGCCTTTCACGTCAGGAGGTTGTCCCAAGTCACTGGACAATCAGTGTTTCGGACCCATGCTGGGGAGGTCAGGATCGGGGGTGGGGGGGGAAGAGAGGAGGGTGACCAAAGGCATGGTCGAAGGGTCTTGAGACTGGTCTTGAAGGAGGCAAGGGAGAGGGCGAGGCGGAGGGACTGCGAAAGGGGACTTCTAGAGGGTGGGGGCAGGGTGGCTGAAAGCCCGCCCACCAATGGTGGAGCAGGCGAGGCGGAGGACGTGAAGCAGGCTGGAGCCCACTGAGTGGAGGGAGCAGGCAGGTTGGTAGAGAATTGGGAGGTCGCAGAGATAGGGGGGAGCTTTGAAAGTGGAGGGCTTTGAAAGTGAGGACCAAGATCTTGAACAGTATCCTCTGTGATGGGAAGCCAGTGGATTGGGCGAGGATGGGGGTGATAGGGTCGCGGAGCCTGGTGTGGGAGAGGATACGGGCTGCAGAGTTCTGGATGATCTCTAGCCTATAGAGGGAGGAATTGGGGAGGCCGACAAGCAGAGAGTTTGAGTAGTCGAGACTGGATATTATAAATGTGTGCACAAGAGTCTCGACGGCCTGCAGTGTGAGATAGTGGCGGAGCCGGGCAAAGTTGCTGGGGTGGGGAAAGGCGGAGGGAGTCATTGCATGGACGTGGGATATGAAGGACAGTTGAGAGTCAAACAGGACACCGAGGTTCCGTATTGGCTCCTAGAGATATAGAGTGAATGGAGGGAGATGCTGTCAGCGCCCAAGGTATGGAGGCCCAAGCAGGAGAGCCTCGGTCTTGTTGACATTCAACTGCAGAAAGTTTGCTCTCATCCAGAACTTGATGTCTGACAGGCAGTCGGTGAGTACAGCAGTGGGTCCTGGAATCAAGGGTGGAGGCAGAGTTGGGTGTCATCCGCATACATGTGCAAGTTGACCCAAAGTCTGCGGATGATGTCACCAAGGGGGAGCATATAGTTAATGAAAAAGGGCCAAGGACAGAGCGCTGAGGGACGCCACACGTTATGGTGCAGGGGCTGGAGGAGAAGGGCAGGTCCACAAAGGTTGAGGTGAGAGGAGAGGCGGTGTAGGAGTATAGAATGGTCGACAGTGTCAATGGCAGCAGAGAGGTCGAGGAGGACAAGGAGGCAGTAAGAGCCCTGGTCGCAGATGTTCAGAAAGTCGTTAGTGACTTTGACCCCGGCTGTTTCCTTTTTTTGTTGTTTACAAAAATGGGATTTTCAGGAAGAAAGGGAATTTCAGCCCAAGATTGGAAACAGATTTGTGGTCCATTTAAAGTAGGGTTTTGGGATGGATTTAGAAAGAAATTCAAATCCCAAGTCACTGGACAATCAGTGTTTCGGACCCATGCTGGGGATACTCAGCAAATGCCCTGCTGCCAAGCAGAGGACAAGAGGTACAATTGTACAGACTTCCCCTCTACGAGTGAAGGTGTGCGCGCGTGTGTGTTTGTGCGCGGGGGGGAAGGGGGAAGAGCAGAAGGGAACAACAACAACAAGATTCCATTTATTGAGCGCCTTTCACGTCGGGAGGACGTCCCAAGGCGCTGTACAGTTGGGTCAGGACCCGAGCAAGGGGGAAACGGTCAGGGTGAGGGAAGGGAGGGAGCGAGGAGGGGGTAGAGAGTCGAGAGGAGAGCTGAAGGCACGATCAAAGAGAAAGGTCTTGAGACCGGCCTTGAAGGAGGAAAGGGAGGAGGCAAGGCGAAGGCACTGGGGGATAGAGTTCCAGAGCCTCGGGGCTGAAGGCCCGGCCACCGATAGTAGGGCGGTTGGGGCGGGGGATGTGGAGCAGACCGGAGCCAGAAGAACGGAGGGTACGGGCAGGTAGGTAGGGGGATAGTAGGTCGGAGAGGTAGGAGGGAGCGAGGCCGTGAATGGCCTTGTAGGTGAGGGTGAGGATCGAGAATTCGGAACACAAGATAGTGATTTGCACAATTTGAGTGTAAATCGAGATCACATACTCACCATTGGATCAATTGCATTATAAAGATTAACTTCATTAAAATGCTTCACGTTGTCAGCTCCTCCAAGACAGCTGCAGGGGAAAAAAAACTCACATCTTTATAATTTTATTCCGTGAAACATGGAAGGGTCAAGTCGAAGAGATAAACTATGTTGAGAAAAAACAATGGGTACTATTACCATAAATGTTTGGGAGATAATGTTTGAATTATGCAAGATAATGTTCAAATTTACTAACACGTTTGCAGTCCACAACACAAAACATTTTTTGTAAAAGATTCTCTGCTAGAGCCACACACCAGAATTCTGGAGCAACAACCAAGAGGGTTTCTCAACAGAGGCTGGAGAAACTGCTCAGCTAACAGCTATGAGCATGGGACACAAGTTTGTCCAAGCAAATAACTGTCGCCTTGGCTGCATCTGTAACAGCACTGATCAAACTGATTGGACAAATCTTCCTCCACCTCATATCGGGCCTTCAGGCTCTCTGCCCCCATCCTTTGGAACTCCACCCCCGTATTCCATTCTCCTTGCTCCCTCCCTCACCTCCTTCAAGACCCACCTCTTTGACTGTGCCTTTGGTCACCCTCCTACACCCAACCTCCCTGCCCTCCACCCCTGCTGATCTCAACCCCCAGCTCGGGTCCAAATCCCTGACTGTCCAGCACCTTGCGACATCCTCTCGCCATGAAAGGCGCCGTGTAAATGTCATGTGTTGTTGATGATGCCAGCAAAGCACCATAAAGCCTTGCTGTATGTACTATACATGCAAAATATAACACTGAAAACTCCTGGCCTGTAGAATGTTGGTGCATTGCCTTCCCAGCCCTGAAAAGCAGATGGTCAAAAAACACTATGGCTGGTTGTTCAGTTAAGCCATATCCGATGAAAAGCAGTACTATATGTTGAACCATCTGTTCTATAATCCTTCATGAAATTTAATTCTTTAGACTCAATCTCTTAGAGGATTTTTGGGGGAAGTTGCTCCCCTACTCCTGATTTCCAACCCTCATTTTCTGAAAGCAGAAAGTATTCCTGAAGTGTCAACAGGCAAGTTAACCACAAAAGGATTTTGTATGTGCGCCCATTCCAGTCCTTGGCTGATGTCTACACAACATCCACCAGTAGCCATTGAATAACAAGGACTCTGGCCAATTTCCCCCCACCAAGCCTGCCTCAGCAGTATAGTCTTGAGACTTACTCACAAGTAGTCATTCAAATACTGTGCTAGAGGATATTGAAGTTTAAAACATATTACATAATAATAAACATAATAATCCTTGCATTTGATAGCACCTCATCAATAATATAATAATTTATCATTGTTTTGTTTGTTTGGAGGGATTATTATTAGGCTCTGTGTGGAGTAAGGAAACTTGCCCAAGGTTTCGCCCTCTGCCTGGAATTGAACTCAGGTCTCTCACTTGCAAAGCGAGTGCTCTAACCACTGAGCCACAGGACTCTACGTTGAAGCATCAAGATGCCTCAACGCACTTTATAGGATATATAGTCAAGTGGTTTGACTCTGTATTTTGTCGATAAAATGCAGCAGCCAGTTGCACAAAGCAATGTCTCACAAAGAGCCATAGAGTGACTGACCTATTTTATTTGGGGATTGTTGGCCAGGACAAAAGGAGACAGAACCTCCCTTGTCTAGGTCAGTTGGCAGCTGGGCAACAAGGCAAGACAAGCATAAGTGGAAGGAAGCAGCTCTCAGTTTGCTAAGTTTAAAGTAACAACAACAACTTGCATTTACACAGCACCTCTCACACAGGGAAGGAAGGGGCAAGGCGGAGGGATAGAGGAAGAGTGTTCCAGAGTTTCGGGGAATAGTGGCTGAAAGCACAGCCACCAATATAGAACGGAGGGCATAAAGGATATGCAGTCGAGCGGAGGCAGCAGGTTGTGCGGTAAGTTGGTCGGAGAGGTAGGGAGGTGCCAGGGCATGAAGGGATTTGAAAACCAGTGTAAGGATCGTGAGTAAAAGGCGACGTGCACAACAGGAGCTTAGCCAGGTAACACTGAAGAGCAGGAGCGACAGAGAACAGGCGTTTTTATCAAGAGTAAATAAATTGCATTTCATACCAAGGGCAGAACTCTCCGAGCCTATTATCTGCTGAACTCAAGGTTAAGGAAGATTGTACAGTTTAAAAAAAGGAAACAAATAACTAAACATCCTCAATGTGTAAACAAAATAACGAAAGCAACACAGAAAGACATTTGCTTCGTTTACTGGGAGATTTTTTTAGGTGGTGGTGGGGGCGTGGAGAAGGTCCATGAGTATCTTGCAGCACAAGATGTGACAAGGTAACCCAATGTAATGCATCAGTGTGTTGTGAATGCTCTCATTCCTTTCCATAAGATGTCAAATCCCACCAACCACCCAATCATGAAGAACCCTGAGTGAGCAAAGAATTAGACAAATGAAAACATATGTTGGTTAAAAAAAAATGTGTGTAGCTCTTGGCAGATGTCAGCTACATACCTGAATGTAAACTTCTCTTTTTCAAAATTTACTTGGACATCCTTACTGTCTTCTACACAAAATTCAACAAAGACATAGTCTCTTCGGTCGTACCACTTTGCAGAGGCGGGCTGCCTAAATACATGTGAGGAGAGAGAAAAACAATCACAAGGTGTGTTTGAGGTGGGGACGGGGAGAGGAGAATAACATACAGGTTTTCAAAGTTGCAAAAAAATTTATATTTGCACAACACAGTGACTTGTACAATTTAATCTCCGAGTTCTGCTGACGTTCATAAACCATTTAAGCCACGTTATCAAAATTAAGAGATACAACTGTTGTCTTATAACTCACTGCCAAGAGCCTATTCTCCCAAGACATTGCCTGGACTGCAACTCATGTCAAAACGTAGAAAGAAACAGCAATAAAGCTAACAGTATTATGGTAATGTGACCAAATGTTCAATCATGTAAGGGCTTGGAGAGGGTGCAGAGTACATTTACCAGAATGGTACCAGGGATGAGGGACTTTAGTTATGTGAAGAGATGAGAGAGGCTGGGATTTTTCTCCTTAAGCGTAGAGAAGGTTAAGAGGAGATTTAATAGAGGTGTTCAAAATTATGAGAGGTTTTGATAGAGTAGATAGGGAGAAACTGTTTCCACTAGCTGGTGAGTCAGTAACCAGGCCATATAGATATAAGATAATTGGCAAAAGAATCAGAGGGGAGATGATATTTTTATTTTACACAGTTGTTACAGTCTGGAATGCACTACATGAAAGGTTGGTGGAAACAGATTCAATAACAAATTTCCAAAGGGAATTAGATAGGTTCTTGAAAAGAAAACTTTGCAAGGATATGGGTACAGAGCAGGAGAGTGGGACTGATTGGGTAAGGTCTTCCAAACAGCCGACACAGGCACGATGGACCGAATGGAGTTCCTTCTGTGCAGTAATATTCTATGATTCTAGCTCCTGTTCTTGTTCTTTATTTTTATACAAAAAGCATGTAGGGGCTGGAGGATTGGGAAAATCTCTTTCAACCTAGCTCCACAACTCCTGGAGGGGGAAGACAGGCATGTTTCCCTCAGGGTTTAACCTCACCCTGGTTAAGCTAGTTAAAGGTGGATGCTGATTTCCCAGGAGGATACATTTAACTTAGTTTCAATTCGTACAGCAAAGAAGCACCTGATCCGATAAGATGATGAGTATATTGCTTAGTGTCCTGGTGAACACACGCTAACATACAATATACATCTTAATGAAGTTTCTTACAAGATGCTTCAAATCTTCCACATTAGCTCTACAAGTCGATCAGGATCCACTTAAACAAGTATTAAGTTGACAAGGTCTGCATCAGCTCCTAATACCTCCCTTCTGTGTGTGCACATGCACACACACCCCTCCTTCTCTGTCTAACCCCCACCCCACCAAGTCTTGATACCAAGTAATTTTTTAAAAAAACTTACCTTCAGTAACTAAAGAATAATTTGCTATCTACATGACCAGACATCTTATGTCCATTTAGCAAATCCAGGAATTTGAAAGAAAACTGGAATGAGTACCAGACTGGACTGAGGTCAGCAGAGAGGATTTGTGATGTGCAGCTTTTCTCTAAAGCAATTTTTCTTGAATGTTCTTTTCCTTGAAAAGGAACAATCTTCCGCAGGGAATATTCTCTCCCTGTGATGCAATCACAATGCCAGGTCTCATCTTCCTAAATTACTTTCATGGAGTCTAAAGGGCCAATTACAAGCCATTATAACCCGTTTAGCAGTCTCACTGATGCTCCAACATCCTGCTCTCGAGCAATGGGTACAGGGTCTGAACCCACAAATTCCCCAAAGCCTGGTTTAAATTCTAGTACAGGAGTAGAAGACGGTATTTCGTACACCAGAGAGGATTAACCATGATGCTCTCTGGCAGCCACAAGGTTAAGTGCAAGGACAGCCCAAGTCACCTCTGACAGATGTTTTCTCTCACTGTGGAGAAAGAAGGCTGAGAACAGAAAGCAACTCACTCCATCCCACACATCCTTACAGCGGACATTAGTAACTTTGAGCACTGCAATACTATAATCCCTATGTTCTTATCCTTATAGAAGATCAAATTTGAAACGAATAACCCACGACTAAATACTGAAGCCATAGGTGTGGCTGCTCTTTATTCTCTGGCTCAATGTTAATTGCACAAAGACTGTCTTCACTCGGTTTTAACTGCAGCATAATGGGGATCGCTATTATTTAAAACTAATTTGGAGATGCAATTTTGACTGTATAATTGTGCCAAATATTTTATCATGAGGGTTACTGGAATAGTGGACAAAAACGGCAGGAAGGATTTTCTGTTCAAAGCATCTCCTTTGCTCCCCAATTGAAAACTATATTTTCCTTACATGTTGGAACCTTGACTTTTCTATATTAACTGAGAGCTACGATTCTTGCCTTCAGTCTCTCCAGGAGTACCAGCGATGAGATGGAGATACAAACATTCTGGAGCGGTAGCCGCGATGGATGGTCCAACACAACACTTTACAAAATGGTTGTTGAAATGTAATCCACTCACCCACATATAGGCCTTTTACAGTACTTTAGCTGTCCATCGTATTAACATTTATCAAAGTTTGTTACTAAACTCCTATCTACAAAATTAACTAAGATATTAATCACCTGCTTAAATAAAGCAATAACAGCAGCATTTTGTGAATTCATTCCAGATAAAGTTTTGCTTCCAAGGACTACTTTATTCCCCAACTGGCTTCACTCCTCTCCTAATTGCACTGTTACATGCTGGTTCACAGTACCATGAGCATCAACTGCCCTCCAATACTCCACCTAAGTGTCCAATCCACATCCAAAGGGCATCCATCTCCATGGTGTCCAAAATATTCACCAGAATTAAGCAAACAGGGTGTGTCCTTCTATGGAGAGTCATATTACATTCTAGACACAGGGAAACTTCTAGATGCTGATGACAAACGTATACAGAACCCTCTCTGGTTTGGGCACCCAAGCATAGTGATTGATGGGTTTCTACATGTGTTAAAATACTTGACTGACCAAAAGAAAGAAGCTATATCCGGGAGGCAGGTTGTGTACAGTCCAAAGACTGCAATGAGGAACCAATGCAATTGGACCTGAAACCCTTCTCACTACCTGTATTCAAGGCCCTATTATTTTTGATGGGGGGGGGGGGGGGCACGCAGGAAAGAGGAGACAACCAGACTGTAAAAGAGTACATCTGAAGTTGGGGATGGGGAAGAAGTGACATTATCCTTTGCATACTAAATAAAATGGTCCATACTGCAGGTGGTTAGGATGATTAGTGAATCTAAAATAAGTATGGCAGGTACAAGTATCGCAATCACGAAAGGTGTTTAGTATACTTATATATTATACCTTATATATTATACCCAAATATAAAAAGGGGTGCCGTGCCCTCAGTTCATCCTAAATCAAACCAAGGGCACACAAACTGCGAATTTACGCCCTCTCCCCCCACCCCCCAAAACAATCAATCGCTAACAATATTGCCAGGAAACCCAAATATCTCAATTAGATTTCTTTTATATAAAAAACACACACACACCGATAGAGACATTTATCAAACAAGCAATAAGGGAGAAGGTGTGAGTGAGTGAGAGAGAGAGAGAGAGAGAAAGAGCGCGAGCGAGTGGTTTGAGCTGTGTCGCTGGTCAGGTAATGAATGGCACAGCAGCAGCAGCAGCAGCAGCATGGCGGCTCCTCTCCCTCACCCACCCACCCCGCCCCAGCACCGCGCCCGCCCGCCCGCCCGCCCCGCGGGGAGGAGCAGAGAGGGGGGGAAAGGCGTGTGCGACAGTGTGGAGCCGGGCAGAGAAATGTACCTGAGGGAGGGGGGGGGGTATGACCAGGGGAAGCAGAGGGGCTGCAGGAGAAACAACCATTAAAATTCAAGGCAGCGGCGCGGGGGGAGGGGGAGGGGAGGGGAGATCCGAGAATTTTCTAGAAACAACCAGTCAGTGTGCGTCGCTTAACCCTATAGTGCAGAGCTCTCTCTCTCTCTCTCTCCCGCCCGCCCCGGGGGCTGGGGGTTTGGGGGGAAGAGAGAGAGGGCGACATTGATTTTCATTTTTAAAAAAAACATATAAAATTTTGGGGGTTTGGGGAAGCGGCCAAAGAGAGAGGGTGTTAGAGAGAGAGAGGGAGAGAGGGTGTTAGAGAGAGGGAGGGAGAGAGGGTGTTAGAGAGAGAGAGGGAGAGAGAGGGTGTTAGAGAGAGGAGAGAGAGAGGGTGTTAGAGGGAGGGAGAGAGGGTGTTAGAGAGAGGGAGGGAGAGAGGGTGTTAGAGAGAGAGGGAGAGAGTGTGTGAGATAGAGGGAGGGAGAGAGGGAGGAGAGAGGGTGAGAGGAGGGAGGGAGAGAGGGTGTTAGAGAGAGGGAGGGAGAGAGGGTGTTAGAGAGAGGGAGGGAGAGAGGGAGGGAGAGAGGGTGTTAGAGGGAGGGAGGGAGAGAGGGTGTTAGAGAGAGGGAGGGAGAGAGGGTGTTAGAGAGAGGGAGGGAGAGAGGGTGTTAGAGAGAGGGAGGGAGAGAGGGTGTTAGAGGGAGGGAGAGAGGATATGAGAGAGGGAGGGAGAGAGGATATGAGAGAGGGAGGGAGAGAGGATGTTAGAGGGAGGGAGAGAGGGTGTTAGAGAGAGGGAGGGAGAGAGGGTGTTAGGGAGGGAGGAGAGAGAGGGTGTTAGAGAGAGAGGGAGAGAGGGTGTTAGAGAGAGGGAGAGAGGGTGTTAGAGGGAGGGAGAGAGGGTGTTAGAGCGAGGGAGGGAGAGAGGGTGTTAGAGAGGGAGGGAGAGAGGATATTAGAGAGAGGGAGAGAGAGGATATTAGAGAGAGGGAGAGAGAGGGTGTTAGAGAGAGGGAGGGAGAGAGGGTGTTAGAGAGAGGGAGGGAGAGAGGGTGTTAGAGAGAGGGAGGGAGAGAGGGTGTTAGAGGGAGAGAGGGTGTTAGAGAGAGGGAGAGAGAGAGGGTGTTAGAGAGAGAGGGTGTTAGAGAGAGGGAGAGAGAGAGGGAGGGAGGGAGAGAGGGTGTTAGAGAGAGGGAGGGAGAGAGGGTGTTAGAGAAGAGAGGGTGTTAGAGGGAGAGAGGGTGTTAGAGGGAGGGAGGGAGAGAGGGTGTTAGAGAGAGGGAGGGAGAGAGGGTGTTAGAGAGAGAGAGGGTGTTAGAGGGAGAGAGGGTGTTAGAGGGAGGGAGGGAGAGAGGGTGTTAGAGAGAGGGAGGGAGAGAGGGTGTTAGAGAGAGAGAGGGTGTTAGGGAGAGAGGGTGTTAGAGGAGGGAGGAGAGAGGGTGTTAGAGAGAGGGAGGGAGAGAGGGTGTTAGAGGGAGGGAGAGAGGGTGTTAGAGAGGGGAGGGAAGAGGGTGTTAGAGGGAGGGAGGGAGAGAAGGTGTTAGAGGGAGGGAGGGAGAGAGGGTGTTAGAGAGAGGGAGGGAGAGAGGGTGTTAGAGGGAGGGAGGGAGAGGGAGGGAATGCTTTAAACACTGACTATTCATTTAAATAACGAATGGTTAAATTAGATTGTGGAGAGATTGTCAGCAGTTTTCTTTTTAGTGGGATGGTGAGGGGTGAGTGGTGTGTGTGTACATTTATAAATACACAAACAATCGAGTGTACGATGTTATAATTAAATCGCATATAAAATGAAATCGTAGAGAGAGAGAAAACTACAGCAATTTTCTTCTTTAGCGGGATATCAGACAGGGGGGAGAGCGAGAGAGTGCGTGCGTGAGGCCCGTCCATTTCCTCCTTCCTTCCCCCCCTCCAGGAGAGAGAGAGAGAGAGGGGGGGGGGGGCAGCATGTGGCGGCCCGGGGGGGGCGAGGACACGGAACAAACGTGTTTAAATAAAATGGAGGGAAATGGGAGGGAGAGGCCGCGGGCCTGGGGGAGGGGGAGAGGAGCCTGGACACCGCGTGGGCTCTCACATCGGAGAGGAAACGGAGACGATTCCCCATGTCAGAGAGGGAGGGAGGGAGAGAGCCGCCGCCGCTCTCTCTCTCTCTCCCCTCACGAACGGCCACGAGAAGCGCCCGCGGCCTCGCGCCTCAGGAGCACCAGCCCAGCAAACGCGCTACCGACTCCGCGAATCACCCTCTTACATGGCGGCTGCTGCTGGCGGTCGGTCCGTGTCGGGGGGAGTGCGGGGGACGGCGGCGGCGGGTCTCGGGATGCGGTGACTGCGGAGCCGGGGTGTCGACGCTCTCGTTGCGGCCTTTCCTCAGTCGGTGGTTTGACTGACTCACTGACTGACGCACGACGCAGCGCGAGCTATGGTAACCACGTCGCACGCACGCACGCCGAGTCCCGCGGCTGCCATTGGCTCCCTCCGCCCGTCAATCAGCCACGATCGACTGGTTCCGGCCGGCTCCAGCCCCGCCCCCCCGCAGGCTGCCTTCCCGCGCGATCAGCCGCTAATGGCGCCCCTGTAGCAAAGCCACGTGCCTGGCCTAACCCACCCAGGCACGTGTCATGTGTAGTGACTGTGTACTCTGCAGGCAAATGCTGCAACCACTTGGTGAATATAATAAATAATAATAATCCTTGCATTTGATACAGCGCTTTATCATGTCTTTGTCTCAAAGCGCTTCACACGATGTTGTGTAAAGTGTAGTGACTGTGTATTTCACAGGCAAAACACAGCGGTCAATTATGCACAGCAGTGTCCCACAAACAGTTGTGGATTGAGTGACCACTTTTTTTTGTTTTGAGGTAGTATTATCCCCGCAAAGCAATCCGCTAATCGACTAACAAACAGATTACTACTTACTGATAAGTAAACAGAAGCATGTGGAGGAAGGAGAGTTACGTAAGGTTTCACCCAGGAATCAAATTCAGAATTTTTTGCTTACTACACTTCGGGACTCCCGATTGGAACTGGATGGTGCCTTCACCAGAAGGATATTGAACTCTCGCACTGTAACATTATAGGTTTGGGCTGGAGCACTGGATCCATCGCAAACCAATTACTAAAATAGCAACCATGTGGTTACGTGTTTATCATGAGAACAGGTTAATCTTTCAGCCTGCTCTGCACCTCATCACCTCCATGGCTGAGCCAATGGTAACGGCCGTTGGTGTAGCTCAGAGTTATAGCAGGAAGGTCTGTGGTAAGATTACTGTATAGAAGTTGGAGCAACCATATAGTTTCAGCTTCCCTAAACATGTGAATTGATTTATAGCATTTCCCCACAACACAAGTGGATGGGAGAACAGCCAGGGTTCTTACTTCCCAAATACTATATCGCAACCATTGTTGAAAATTCACATACTGCAATGTGGACTGAGGGAGTTGGACAGGGATAAGGCTCGGCTGTGATACCCCTATTGATGCTCATTGGCCACCTTCCACATATTAATAGTTCTTTGAGATAGCAGGGATGACACTCAGCCGTGGAACTCTACCCTAACTCAAGTCAGTATCTTTCAGAGAACAGGTTACACATCGGCAACAGCACAAGACAATTCTGTGAGGGATGCATCAAAGGGCGAGTACTCTGGTAATAAGCTGTACTGTCAATTTGGACTAATTAGGATGCACATCACCATCGTATAGCAGAAACACAAAAAATATTTTAACAGCAGCAGCGTTCAGGAATATCGTTTTGCTGGCATTACTGTGTACAAGCTCAGGAGACACACTTTAATAAATATAATTCCTGCATTTGATGAAGCGCCTTTCACTCAAGGCAGATGTCTCCTGTGTGTTTTGTATGCAAATACTACCCTAAATTCAAAGTAATTCCCACAGTAGGGTGTGAGTGTGTGGGGGTTTGGGGGTGAGAGAGAGAACACATTCAATTTAAAACACTGTATTTTGCATCAAAATGAGATTTGATTGTTGGATTTTAGTTGCTGTTGTTGAGGTTCCGATAGTTTTGCGTGTTGTTGAAGGATGAGATGGAATTCGAACACCTTATTCAATATGGTCAAAGGACATTAAGGAGCTCAAACGTGGAACAGAGAAGATAATCAATTCGGACTTAACTGCATTTTTAATGGCAAAAGTGTTGAAGGGAAAGAGAACACCTCTTACCTCATTTCTTAAGAGAAGGCACAACAGCTACAGCTAAGATTTGGGGAAAGGAGTAAAGAAAGAAAGGGGACGTCATTCTAACCTCACTTGCGTGTGATCTCCATGCATAGTCAACCAACCCTTTGGAAGAGAGACCAGTGAATTTCAAGCCACATTTTATTTGACGTTTCAGTATAAATGGTACAAATGTACGGAAGCTGCACCAAAACGGACCATTCACCACTGCTGCGTTCCAGATGTTTACATCGTCAACTCCTGTAGAGATTAAAAACAAATTTCAGAGAGTGTCTACACTCAACACACCAGCAGACAATATCATATCTGGACACAAATACCACAAACACCCAGTACATCCTGAATCCCGTCTCTACTGTAGGGTCAGTGGCACCTTTAGCTTTTACAGCCGCCTCAAGAACTATGTTACAAAATATAACCCTTGCATTTGATACAGCGCCTTATCACATCTTCCAGATGTCTCAAAGCACTTTGCGGGATATACTGTAAAGTGAACTGACTATTTTGTCGGCAAAACGAGGCAGCTAATTGTGAACAGTGTCCCACAAACAATCGTGGATTGAGTGACCAAATTATTATTATTCATATTTTGGAAGGGATTATTACCCCTGGAAAAGCGAGCTGCCAATTGACCAACAATCGGTTTCCTACATACTGCTAGGTAAACAGATGCGTGTGGAGTAAGGAAACTTGCCCAAAGTTTCGCCCTGCCCGGGAATCAAACTCAGGTCTCTCACTTGCGAGGCGAGTGCTCTTGTTAACAAATCATACAATTACAAGCTAACTTAACTCACCCACTCTTGCAATTTGTTCGCAATCTAAAGAATCCTTGCATTTGATATAGCGCCTTATCGTTGAGACGTCCCAAAGCGCTTCACAAAATATAGTGTAAAGTGGAGTGACGGTGTATTTTGCGTTGAGAATCATGTTGAGTAAATACAAAACAAACTTACCATAATAGCATTTACAATATCATTGTTGTTATTTTTCAGTGCTCGGACAGCCTTGGGCCTAGACACATTGGCCTGGGACATAACCAGCTCAATGTCTTTGACCTCCACTCCAGTCTCGTCAACCTGGTTGAAGCGAAAAAAAGAGTAATGTTTTTATTTCTGCCTCCTCCCTTTTTTCTTTAGCCAACCCTCGACTACACCATTAGTGGACTGGACACATAGGCCATCTGATCAAAGGACTCAATGGTTCTACAAGTCTCATGAGATGGCGTTCTGGAACAGTACTCGCTGACATGGCTTCCCCCCACCCCCAACCATGGCCTGATGCAGAACTCAGTACTCAACGGCAAAGGATGCTCATCACCAACTCAAGTCATTCCAAATGGAAACAGTAACAGCTCCAGGGATACAGTAAATGACATTGGTGTTTGTTCTATTACAGAAATGGACGTTTAAATCGAGTCTGGTATGAAAGTGGAACCCAAGTAATAAATAATAATCCGTGCATTTGATATAACGCTTTTCACGTCGGGAGGACGTCCCAAAGCGCTTCACAGAATATACTGTAAAGTGAATTGACTGTATATTTGTGGGCAAACGCAGCAGCCAATTGGGCACAGCAATGTCCCACAAACAGTCGTAGATTGAAAAATGACCAATTTATTATTGTTTTGTTTTAGAGGGATTATTATTAGGCTCTGTGTGGAGTAAGGAAACTTGCCCGAGGTTTGGCCCTCTGCCTGGAATTGAACTCAGGTCTCTCGCTTGCAAAGCGAGTGCTCTAACCACTGAGCTACATACTCATGCCCAACACACAAGCACTGAGAAACTCCACTCCAGCAGAACGAAATCTGCCTTTAGACAATTTGGGGGAAAGAAGGATATTAGACAGTAAACATGAGTGTGAAAGGTACGTACCTCTTCCTCTTCACTCTCCTCCTGTACAGTCGGAGTCTGTGTGTTTTCTTGAATATTGGCAACGGATTCGCCCTGTACTTTGAATTTTTCTGCTGCGGCTAATTGAGCCTGCTGAGAGAGATCTTCGATCTAGGCACACAGAAACATAAATGATTCTGCTGTCAGACAAGAGTAGAAATGGAAACCCTGTTCCAGTCAAGTCAGTCTTTCCCCAACTCCTCCGCCAGTATCCGGCCTCTTTCCCTTCCTCCACATGATTCAGACTCTAGTCACGTCAGTGAGATATACATCAATGACAAGCATATACTCGAGGGCTCCAAGAATCTCAAGCTCCCAATCAAGAGCAGACTCTCAAGCCAGAATCCCAGAACACAGGAACAGGAGTAGGCCATTCAGCCCCTCGAGCCTGTTCCGCCATTCTGGAACTCAACTTCATTGAAAAACATAACTATATTCGTTTATCCTCATTTCCCCGGTTTCCTTGGGAATTTCCTTCTCTCTATTGTAAATAGCAGATTTGTAGCAAGTTACATGAAGCCTCTCAAACCGTACAGACAGATTGTTACACCATTTACCTTCGCTTCACCAAAGACTATGTAGGTATCAGAGGCTGGGCTCTTGTAGACATCTGGCTTTGTAATGACGAACAGGATGTTCTTCGATTTTCGTATTGTGACTCTGGTTACCCCAGTTACCTGACGAAGCCCCAACTTGGACATTGCCTGGAAGGAAAGGAAATGCTGCCATTATGGAACTCTTGGTAGATAGACATTCAGAACATTTCCAAAGCACTAACCCATCTCTCCCTCCCCTCAAACCCATCTTTCTATCTCTTTCTCGCTTCCCTCAAACCACTTTTCTCTCTCCCCCTCCCCATCTCTCCCTCCTCTGCAACCCATCTCTCTCTCTCCCTTCCCTCCCAACCCATGTCGTTCTCTCCCTCTCTCAACACATCTCTCCCTGCCATGCCAGCCCAACATTCACTCCGAGAAAGAAGTCACTAGAATAAATTTACATTCCTATTACAAGCAAATTAATCCAGATATGAAAGCTTCCTGGCTAGAATATAATAAAGTATAAAGTAAAAACAACTTGGGTTTTCTTTTCATTTAGAATAATCTCACAGTTGAGGCAGAGCAGAGGCATGGAACCCAGCTTTTCTGCGATGGTGGAAACCCAGGTTGAATGAAGGATTTGACACGACAGTGATTGAACTAACAGTTACTCACTTTTCGCGCCTTCTTTTCACTCCTGCTCTGTTTTGCTTTGCTGACTGGTTCTTCATCTATTTCAGCTGCTGCAGCGAGCTTCGAGGGAAAGAGAGTAAAGTCATTCCCACTGTAATTGTTCTGATGTGCATAAAAGGGTGCCACATACACACAAGCTGTTGTGGCAAGAGATGAGAAATTGCACTTTGCCAAAATACTGAACAAATTCCCCAAAAAGTTGAAAAGTTATTAAACTCTATTCTGATCCCACTCAAATTTCAACAGGTTCGGTTTCTCATTGCTTTATCGTAAAATCATAGGGACTGGAGCTGGGAGGGGTTATTGATATTATATCGATATAATATTCTTCACTGTATGACTGGGAAGACTAGAGGAAACATTCTATATATAAAAAACATAATGGTCAGCAGACACAGCCAATGAAAGACTACATTCATCACAAATAATAAAAAAGAATCTAATTTTAGATAAAGGAGAGAAGGTGTTTAGCTGTTAGAAGCTGGCTGTAGAGCCATGGCGCCCACACACCTGTGCCTGTTGTGTTGCTGACTGAGTCGTGTCTTGTTCCTCCAGTTCTGGGACAGATTCGTCGCTGTCTGATTCGGTGCCGGACCCTAAAAAATCAACAGCGCGTTCAGCATCTCCCTTTCGACACAATTTCCAGGGGGATTTTAACGGTTTGTTTGAAAGAAAATGTGATCGTCTTGAAAACAAAGTGAGGGAGGGAGGGCATGTCACATTATTGGCAATTATCACAACCGTGTCTAATGTCTGACAGCCATGCGGAGGTGGAGAACGTGTAAAGGTGTGCACTGAAGCTTAAACCTTTTTACAGTAGGCTTACAAAAAAAAACAACACTGACATATACGTTCAGATCGAGTACGTTAAAGCCATAAGCACCAAACCTGAAAATCCAACGACATGTAACACAACGGCACCTGGAAAAGTATTACCTTGGACTGCTCGCAGGACAAAATAAATATACAAATAAATATCTGATGATGGCAGTGCTGTCTACAGGTTAAGCTTTCACACCATGCAACACAAGCCCGCAAAAGGTTAGCGTGAACGATCAGGGCACCACACACGCCAGTTTACACTGGACGCTTTGATTCTCTCTGCAGTTGCACCTGCAATGCTCAACCTGTGTGTAAAACAATAGACACGCAAAAGGAACACAGCAACATACGTGTTTTTTTTTCCTCGCCAAAATGCAAAGAATGAACTGCACACCATTTTCTTTTGAGGCAGCAAACCGCAAATCAAGAATAAGTATTCACAGGCTGAGGCACGCAGGCCTGCTCTAGCACCAGTGAGGCTGGAGGTTAATGCAGGTTAGTCAACATCTAACCTACTCAAAAACACTTCAGTCACATGTTAAAGTCCCCACAACTCGTGAAATATATATAGGTGAAAACCAGGATGGACTCCACCCTGCCGTTAGTACACACCAGCTATACAGACATCACCCTGTGGATGTGGTTGAAATTTGTACATTATGTTGAATGACCCGACCAAAGCAATAGTGGACAGCGATTTGCTTTCCTTTCGTCGAGCAAGGCCACTGATAACCCTCGCGTTTGATCGAGTGCTTTTCACACCAGCACAGGACGTTTCAGACATTTCAGGCCACACTGTCATGTTGGGTGACTATATTTTGTGGGCTAACTGGTTAGTTCACAAATTCCAACCATCATCAGGTTGGTAGGGATTGAATTACAAAATGTTTCCTCATTTACCAAAGGGAAGGAAATTATTCCAGGCTTCACACTTGACATAAAGTACAGATTTCAGACCACACAATACTCCTGTGCTGTAGGACAGGCTAACTTTAAGCTGCCCCAATTCATTCTCGAGGGCACGATGCAGAAAGACATTTTTTCCAATGAAATTGCACTCCTCTGTATGTTGGGAGTTCGTGAGTGCTTCACTTAAAAGTTAGCCTCTCCTGAATACAAACTACAATAGGACAAGCAATCACTCCGCCAGTGCAGTGCGGGTGCACAGCCCGACTAGGCAGGAAATTACAACATGCACCTCAACCAGGCTAAATACCCTTATCATTCTGCTTCATCACAGGCTGCTTTTCAGTTGCAGCTGTCTTGGGAACTGCCTTCTCCACAACGCGTGGGACAGGAACTTCATAGGGAAGGTTCTCTTCCACACCAGGAATCAAAGGTGGCATCTCCTCCTCATCAAGCAGGGCAGTTGAAGTTGAAGATGGTTGAGGGGAAGGAATGGTGGGTTGAAGAGGGATGGTTGGAACAGAGAGAGATGGGGGGAGCTCAGTGATAGAGGCAGTGGGTGCTGAAGGTAAAGAAAGGTCAGCGGGTGAAGGGGTTTCAGAAGGGGAAAGATGATCAGCAACAGGCAAAGAAGGAGGCAGCTCGGAGGCAGCAGGCAGAGAAGCGGGAAGCTGAGAAGGGGCAGCGCCAGTTTCAGGTGTCTCGGGAGCAGTGGGAGAAAGTTGGGTCGGCAGAGGGAGATGAGGGAGGGGGTCAGTTAGTTCTGAAACAGACTGGCCAGAGGACTGAAGTCGCTCGGCAAGTGGAGCTACAGGTAATGCCTCCTCAGGTGCTGGAGGCGGGCTCCCAGCGACATCTATGGCAGGGGGCACACAACATTCCTCTGTGCTACTGAGCAGTGAAGGCAATGCACTGGAGACATCAACTGAGGAGCCATCAAGCAGCCCGTCAGGCAGGTCGGGAGTGTCAGCCATCAGAGGCAGCTCAATCGCTTGAGAAGCAGCCAACGGTGGCAGCTCAGTGATGGTACTAACAGGGGAGGCAAGCGGAGATGGCTCAGATGTTTTATCACTGGGGGGATCAACGGGAGGGCCAATGGACAAAGGTGGCCCATCGGTGGTGCTGCCAACACTACCATGAGGGGGGACAGAGGTGGCGGCTAATTTATCATCAGATAGACTTTCAGACTCGGCAGAAACTTTACCAGGAGATGAAGGTGGCACATCTACAGCGACTGCATCAACTGTGTCAGGGAGTGAAATTGCATCAGCTGGTGCATCCAGGTCACTGGTAGGCAGCCCATCTCCAGGCATTAAACCAGCCAAAGACTGTCTGTCTGAGGTGCTAGTGGGCAAGGGGTGCTCCTCAGGGGGCACAGGGGCCTCCTCAGGTGCACCACGAACCCTGTCAGTGAGCAATGGGGTCTGATCAATGGCCAGTAATGTATCAGTGGGCAATGGGACCTCATCAGTAGCCAGAATCACATCAGTGAGCAGTGGGGCCTGATCACTGGCCAATACTGTATCAGTGGGCAGTGTGACCTGATCACTGGCCAATACTGTATCAGTGGGCAGTGTGACCTGATCACTGGCCAATACTGTATCAGTGGGCAGTGTGACCTGATCACTGGCCAATACTGTATCAGTGGGCAGTGTGACCTGATCACTGGCCAATACTGTATCAGTGGGCAGTGTGACCTGATCACTGGCCAATACTGTATCAGTGGGCAGTGCGACCTGATCACTGGCCAATACTGTATCAGTGGGCAGTGTGACCTGATCACTGGTCAATACTGTATCAATGGGCAGTGCGACCTGATCACTGGCCAATACTGTATCAGTGGGCAGTGCGACCTGATCACTGGCCAATACTGTATCAGTGGGCAGTGTGACCTGATCACTGGCCAATACTGTATCAGTGGGCAGTGTGACCTGATCACTGGTCAATATTGTATCAATGGGCAGTGGGGCCTGACCACTGGCCAATACTGTATCAATGGGCAGTGTGACCTGATCACTGGCCAATATTGTATCAATGGGCAGTTGGGCCTGATCACTGGCCAATACTGTATCAGTGGGCAGTGGGACCTGATCCCTGGCCAATACTGTATCAGTGGACAGTGTGACCTGATCATGGCCAATATTGTATCAATGGGCAGTGGGGCCTGATCACTGGCCAATACTGTATCAGTGGGCATTGGGGCCTGATCATTGGCCAATAATGTGTCAGTGGGCAACTGGGCCTGATCACTGGCTAGGAATGTATCAATGGGCAGTGGGGTCTGATCATTGGCCAATACTGTATCAGTGGGTATTGGGGCCTGATCACTGGCCAATACTGTATCAGTGGGCAGTGTGGCCTGATCATTGGCCAATACTGTGTCAGTGGGCAACTGGGCCTGATCACTGGCCAGGATTGTATCAATGGGCAGTGGGGTCTGATCATTGGCCAATACTGTGTCAGTGGGCAACTGGGCCTGATCACTGGCCAGGATTGTATCAATGGGCAGTGGGGCCTGATCACTGGCTAGGATTGTATCAATGGGCAGTGGGGCCTGATCACTGGCCAGGATTGTATCAGTGGGCAGTGGGACCTGATCACTGGCCAGGATTGTATCAGTGGGCAGTGGGATCTGATCACTGGCCAGGATTGTATCAGTGGGCAGTGGGATCTGATCACTGGCCAGGATTGTATCAGTGGGCAGTGGGACCTGATCAGTGGCAACATCCTGGGTGTCAGATGAAGTCGGCCCATCAACAGCTGTAGGAGCAGCTGTATCAACTGCAGGCGGCCCATCGACCGTGTCATCACAAATATCGTCAGCTGCTGGCAGCTTCTCTGTGACTGTAGCATCTACAGCAGCCAAAGGCTGGGGGGCTAGGGTTGAAGCAGTGGGGAGCGAATCTAGGGCGCTGGCAATTAGTGGGGCAGTGGATGTCACCTCATCAATACTAACAGGGCCTGAAGATGAAGGTGGCTCACCACTAGAGACAAGACCACCCAGGGGCTGACTGCACACGGCAGCAGTGGGTATAGGGGCCTGGTCAATAATGGCCACTGAATCACCTAAAGTATCTTCATCCCCAGCAGAGGAAACACCTGGGTCAGTGGAAAAAGGCACAGCGGGGGAAGCAGCAGCAATGGCGTCTGATGGAGTCAGGCCAGTGTTTGCAGCGACTGCCTCGGTCGGCAAAGGTGGCTGATGAACGGCAGCGTCTACTTCACCAACCAAAGGCTGCTCGTCTGCGGCAGAAATAGGCAGAGAGTTAATGGCATCGGCAGCAACTGCATCGGCAAGCAGAGGTGCAGCGTCAGAGGGAGACGGTCCAGCGTTAGTGATACCGGGGTCAGTGGGCAAAGGCTGGTCAGTACAGTCGGTTTTGGCTATGGGGTCAGCAGCAGCAATAGGCTCAGATGAAGGCAGGCAGTCGGTAGTGTCCGGGGTGACGTCAGTGGATGGTGGGGTCTGGTGAATGGTGGCAGCGGGAATTGGGTTAGCAGATAAGGGTGGGTGATCGACAGTGTCATTGGTAGCAAGAGCAGTGGGAGTAGGAGAAGACAGAGAAGGCTCAGGTTGGGAGAGAAGGGATGGAGGATTACAGACACACGTTTGGGGAGAAACAAGCTGAATTTCAGGGCCATGCAGCTCAGTAGCAGCCGAAAGCTCCATCTTATTGTCACTGTTGGGTTCAGATTCAGCCTGTATATACTCACTGGCTGAAGAAACTGATTCATGCTCAGAACAGGTTTCAATAGCAGCTGTAGAAGATAACCAAGAAAGCATCAATAGAAGCTGATACTAAAGGGAGCGAAAAGTTAGAAAATTACAGAACACAGAGAGACAATAGTTGGAATGAAGAAAGTACTCCACACACTCAAGAGTATATTACACAGAAACCATCTCATCTGATCATAACAACACATCAATCTTGTGAAGTGCACAGGAATTAGTCATTTGGAAGAGACCTCAAGATATTCACTTAATGGGATCAGGGGGTGAGATTATATGCAACAAGCTAGGTGTCAGTCACATGCAAAAGGAGGAAGTTTGGGCTGCTGAGATGCAGTCAATCGGAAATATTGTAAACTCTCACACAAGTCACTCACTCACCTTCATACGCACTCATTACACGACACACAACACAGATTTTACTGTGAATTAAAACCAGCGCCGAGATGGTTACGTGGGTAAATGCATCACATGGTCATTGCTCAGTGATAGACCACTCTACCTCGGTCACCTGACGTCCAAATGAACTCAGCACTTCCCAGATTTTTATGGGAGGGGTGCTGTTGTTTTGTTGGTGTGGGTGGAGGGAGAAAGAAGGAATGCAACTTTTGTTTTGGAGACTAGGATTCCAGGTACCAAAAGCTTTACTGGACAGAATTAGGCTTTATCCCTCCACCTCACATCTGCCAATTTTCTCCATCGAGGCTCATCCATCAGGAGGACCAATGCAACCATAAACCCTCTGTAACCTTGTGTTCAGGAAGTGGATGGAGACACTAAGGGAAACAGTGCCTTACAGAAAGAACCACGACTGCATATAACAATTCAACATAAAAATGATGGAGCTGCAATAGGGTTGGGCCCAAAACCTTTCAAAATTGCCTTGGGTAAAGAATAGGAAGGGAAACAATTTTAGTCCAGTGAGCCATCACAAAGGTCACAATTAACCTACCTCATATCACCTTCACCACCTCTACACAGCAGGCCGTGAGAAGGAGCTCACTAGATCTACCATCAAATTGTGGGCATTTGTGCAGCGTCTCGCATTCAGAAAGTGGTCGCCCAAACCTATTTCACTTTGAACTTTATAAGCAGTCAGAAATAGAAGAGTTTCATCCTAGTAATCTACACCACATACTCCAGATATCTCTAGTTAAGACATCACGTTAAACCCGCTGTACCGCCATTGCCAAGTGCCGAGTCTCTAATAGGTGAGAGCACAGAAGAAGAGTGCACAAATTCAAACAGTTGTTAGCAGAACTGCCAGTCCCATGTTGCTGTTAGTATAAGATTTCACCCGTGGTCAGTCTACCTGCAGTGTGAACAGGCTTCTCAGGAGATACAGGGGACACAGGCACTTGGGCTGCGTCAGGAACAGCAGGGACGTCTGAGGCAGGAGCACCAGCCCCAGCTAGAAAGGTGAGCGACAACAGGAGTTACAGACGAGGCCGAGAGCATTGCCTATATGGGTAAACAATTTAGGTTAAACCCGGAGACATCTCACACATTGCGTAGACGACAATATTGGATAAATTAGGTTAGGGGAACGATCATGACCTCCTAAGACCACAGCTTGAAGTTATAAAGCATATTTTCACACGTGATTACTCTCTCACTACAGATAAGTGTGTGTGAGCTGCATCAAAGCCCTCAGTTAACACTGATAGCACCGCAGTCTCTGTGGATAACAGTCAGCAACACCCTGCTCCACTGATTGACACCAGTCAAGGCCACTGCTGTAACCAGAGGATCCAGCCAATCTAATGGGAGTCCAGAGATCCAACTCTGGTTAACAGCAGTGACCTTTTGAGGGCTGTAGGAGATCAACTAGCAAAGAACACAGAAGAATTGATATAGACTCTAAATATTGGGACAAATATTCGAAGCTTATGTATCACCATTTGTAGCCCAGTGGGAGATGGTAATAGAGTAACAAGGCTTTAATTTGAAACCCGTATTTTTCAAGCCTTGAGAAACTGCAGCTGTTTAATTAAACGAGATGTGGGAATCTGTGGGTGCAGACAATTGTGTCAGTTCACAAACTCCATGCAACATTTTATTAAAGCAAGCTAGTCGGTCATTTTGATTTGCTCCTAAATCCACACAGGATAATAACTTGCACTTTATCATGTTGAAACTCAAAGCTCTTCACAGTAATTTCTGTCCAAGGTAATAATAATCCTTGCATTTGATATAATAATAATCCTTGCATTTGATATAGTGCCTTATCATGTTATCATGTCTTTGGGACGTCTCAAAGCGATTCACACAACAGACTATAAAGTGAATTGACTGCATAATTTGTGGGCGAAACAAAGCAGCCAAATAATTGTGCACAGCAGTGTCTCAAACAGTCGCGGATTGAGGGACCAAATTATTATTTTTAATATTTGTTGCAGCAGTTTCTCCAGGCAATATTTCTGGACTTGTCCTATGTGATTTGCCCACCCCATTTTTTCTTGTCTTGTTTTAACAATGGCTCAGCACCAATCAGACAATTACCCCACCAGGATATTCAAACAGCTCAAAGGGCAAACCTGTTAAATGTCAAAGTAATTAAATCATTGGAAATGAAGCAACAGTAATCATAACAGCAGGCAAAACCCTGGAAGCATCCAATGAAATGTTGCTGAGTAACAAGAGTGTATAATAATAACGTATTAATAATAACATAAAATGGACGTATTGGACAGGCAGAAAACATTTATTACAATACAGTCTGAACAGGGAGTCCTGGAAGGAAGGAATTTCCTGAGAAGAGAACAGGTTAATAAGACAATCTGCCCTGCATCAGGACAAAATGAACCAAAATCAAAATAGCACAAGAGTGCGCACAAGATTGGTCTCGACGACTGCTGGACAGAATTCACCGATTTGGTTCCCGAAATGAAAGGCCATTCGGCTGAGATATCAATGAGACTGTGATGAAGAATTAGTGACCTCAGGAGGAAAGAAGTAAAATGAAATATTCTCTGGGCGGCCATAGTCTTTCGTGGTCACTCAATCCTCCCAGGAAAGCTAACTCGTCACCAATTTCAATCCACTGCCAGTTCCTTTTCAATAACAGAGCCTCAAACACTTATTATTGATCCCATTAGCATCTCATTGGTAACAAACTGTGCTGCAGCAAATAGAGTAATTCAGTCTGCATAATTGTCATTGTGTACACAAAGTACTGATGTCTAAGCACACTGTGGTTAAGAAGCAACTTTAAGCATCCACAGTTACATACTTGTTGCTTTGTACCCGATCACCGTATTATTCCAAATATAAAGCAAGATTTTCTCCCCTAAATTAGTTAGTTAAAAACTGTTACTCGTTATATTGTCAGTCTAAACAGTTACCGATATCATAGCAGAGTACAGGATACCAGTTAAATAGAGCCAGTTTCGCACCTGTGCAAACACTACAAATTTACAAAGGTACATATGTGTGAGATAACCAGAAGTACAATTTGCCAGAGTGTGAGGCTGATCACTCACAGGCTGAGTAACGTGTACGAAGGAAGGAAAGATACAGAAAGCTTTGCAGAGATATACAGTTAGAAAGACGCAAGCGAGAAAGTGCAATGGGCTGGCACACTGCAATCATGGAGAACATTCTTTAAATTAATTGTCTGGATTTTAAAATGTCATTACCTTTTTATTAGGGTAATTTAAATGTGCCATAATGCTACTCTAAAAATACAAAATGTGCTCTTTTGTCAGCTCTATAATTACCCCTTAACCCGAAATATAACTACAAAACATGGAGGGCGGGGAGAAATGGAAGGATAGAGGGGTTCCCTGGCAACTGAGGTTACCTTATATATTTGAGACAATACAGCCCTTTTTGTTTAATAAATAAATGCACTTGCAATCCTGAAAGCAACATCCCGTTCTGCCATTGTTTTTCTTTCAAGTACAAAGCAATCAGGGAGTCAGCTAAACTGTCAATACCTCCGTACAATATAGACTGCTGATTAACTGGTTTACACACTCACACACTTCCGTCACTCTCAACCAGTCCCCAATCCAAGCTGCTGAACAATGAGCCACGGGTACTTAGTTAACAAAACAAGTGGCAAGATTGTACATCGTGACAAGCTCCACCCAATGTACCCCCACCCCAGAGCTTCCCCATTACCCTATCACATGTGAGACTCGATCGCTATCTTGATCAACCCCACCCTACCACCCCTCCCTAGAATATTTAAAGGGGTGAGGGCAGTGCCCAACTCCAAAGAAAAAGATACTTCAGACTACAAGTCTGGCAGCAATATGCTGTGCTATGGAAGGCAATTAATGGGTTAACGTGAATTGAGCCAGTGCCCAGATTGCTCGGATACCAATCCAACTAAATTGGCTTCACGTCCAGCAGGAGATATATAACACAATACAAAATTACATTTACACAGTGGCTTTCACATTGGGAGGACGTCCCAAGGCCCTGGACAGTCAGGGATTTGGACCCAAGCTGGTGGTTGGGATCAGGAGGGGTGGAGGGCAAGGAGGGAGGTTGACCGAAGACTTAGTCGAAGAGGAGCGTCTTGAGACGTGCCTTGGAAGGAGGCAAGGGAGGGGGCAAAGCGAAATGACTGTGGGATGAAGTTCCAAAGGATGGGAGCAGAGAAGCTGAAGGTCTGACCGATGGTAGGGCATGCTGGGCAGGGGACGTGGAGCAGGCCGGAGCCCACTGAGCGGAGGGAGTGGAAAGGTTGATATGGGGTTATCAGGTCACAGAGGCAGGAAGGGATAGGGTCGTGGAGGGCCTTGAAGGCGAGCTAGGTTTTAGCTAGCCCAGAGGAGAAAATAGTCATGTGGATTGTACTTTAATGAGGACAGATTTTCACGTCTTTATCCACTCTCACACTCCCACAAAACGCAATGTGTGTGTTGGTCTCCGCCACCGCTCCTCACTCACCCTCATTTGCACATGCAAATGGCCAGTGAGGCAGCTGCCAGTGGCCATCAATTTGGATTCCCACAAGAAGGCCACTTTGGAACTTCATCCCACAGTCCCTTCCCACTAACTAGGGAAAAACTCCATACTGCACACCCACTGGGTCAGAAGCAGAACAGCAAACCAGGGAACAAGATTGGGAATTCATGGTAAAATTGAATCAATGGCTTTGCACAAAAACACTACTTGAATTTCCATATCGTTGGTGCTGTTTTTCATACCATCTGGTATGGCAGGTCATAAGCAGAGCTCACTGAGACGGTGGCCACACAGCATTTCAAACTGAAAAAGTGGCTGAAAAGTATACGCTACTGTTACGGCCTGAATGGACACAGTCCGTCCGATGGGAGACCAGACATGATGGTGACAAGTTACTCTATCTACAACACACCTGAAGGCTCCTGAACAGTCTGAGACATTGTATTGTGAGGGCTGGTGTCAGTCTGGGAAGCGTCGAGCACCACCTCTGGAGCAGCACATTCTGTTGTGTCAGCGGCCGCAGTCACTTCACCTGGAGCAGAACTCTCTCCCCCAGAGGCCGGAGGGCTGACCCCGCTCAGGTCTTCAGCTGTAAAGGATTTGTACAGTTCTACAAACGGCCAATAAAACACCCAACCTGCCCTGCCCACCTGTGTGAGCCACCCTGCCCTGGAGGGGAGGTGCCCTCAGTAATTAACCTGACACAAGATCACCACATGCATTAATAATGTGCTGCCGCTCACCAGATGAACAAACAATTCACCAGCTTTCTTCCCACCGCAGGTAGGTCTGTAACCGTAACCGTACACCGACCACAGCCGTCAGTCCAGTCACCCTGATAGGAGTTCATGTAAAGTCTCAAACCCCCTCCCCTCCCCAAATCCAACCTCATGGTCTGAAACTGCTAGTTACACAAATGGATACAGTGAAACCAGAACAGCTGGTCTCACTATAATACTGCACTGAATAAACTCTGGTTACTGCCGGCCTTAGGAAAGAATGGAGTGCTTTCTGACAGCACAATTTCATTTACAAGCACCCAGTTAACCAGGAAATGGCCACAATTGGCTGTGAGAGGAACTGACTGGCCTGGATTTAAACTGCTGCTCGCCACACTAACCATACAGATTATATTTGAACCTTCAAAAAAAATCTTTTAACAAAAAATTAATCGCACGGTATACATGTCAGTCGGTGCATGTTTGGGGATTAAACATTCATCTGAGAGTCTTGTTTTCTCAATGTCTCATCTGAAAGATTGGATCCTTTCACATTTTCAAGACGGAGGTAGATAGATATTTGTTAGGTCAGGGTATTAAGGAATGTGGGGTAAGAGCAGGTAACTGGACTTCAGGTACAGATCAGCCATGTTTTTGTTGAATGGCGGAACAGGCTCAAGGGGCTGAATGGCCTCCTCCTGGTTCCTATGTTTCTATTTTAAACAAAATTCTGAGGGGTGGAGTTTCTACACAGAAGAAAAACTCAAGGCCTTTTTGCGCTGTGAACTTTCACTAGATTAGGAAGTAAAATCCAGACGGGGTAAACGGCTCATTCTGCGGCAGGCCTGCCAAGCTCTTCCTCTCACGTAACCTTCAGTCCTTGTGTCCAGCGACCATGTCCACCACATTCTTACAAGTCACTGTAAAAACTACACACTGCGCTCACCACGAAGATCCTCTCCTCTCGTGAAGTACAGGTCATGCATTATCAGTGCTCGAGGCTGGGACATACTGCAGCAGCAGTAACTCTGTAACCCTCACAAGAGCCGTGATTGCAGCTATGTCAGTTATATAAGCCAAAATGCAGCGTAAAAACAGCGGCCTTCCAATTGCCCTAAGCTTTGTCCACGCTATGTTAATTGAGACATCCTTCTCAGCGGCACAATTCACGCAGTCAAAGAGCATTAACTTAAGCCACTGCAGGACTGTCGCATTGAAACAAATGCGTTGCAGATTGCCCTTTGAATCAGAAGGCCACTCGTGGGACAGAGAGAGAAGCGAGGAACTAAACACGACAGAAAAGTCCAGAGGCAAAGATATCAATCAAGGTGTCAAATACCATCATCACAAGGCATAAGCTTACACACACAGAAAGTAAATACTGACTTAAGATGAAATCAGGAAGTTTCTTAGGAAGAAAAGATCATTAAAACCACAATTTTTGTAACATTCAGACAGTCTTGTTCTGTAAAGGTCACTTTTGGTGCAGATGCGGTTTGGGAATCAAAAGTTCACAATACACGTCCCACACGAAGGAAGATCCACCTGTTGGATCATTCGACGTGTACCAAAGTGCACCATCTTCTCACAAGAGTTTTATCCAATTGAGATTACACCCACCTGGCAGAGCTGGGGAGGTGTGGTGGGGGAGAGAGCTTCGAATTGTCCATTGAAAGTTAAGCAGTCAGGTAGCCAAAGCACTGACAGATCCGCACCCACTATTGTAGGCTACAATTTAACTACTGCAGCATATTAGTCACTTTGTCATTTGCCTCCAATCGCAAGAGCTGGCCCAGGGCCTCTCTGGAGACTCCACCATCTTGGATTTTGCAGGAATCTAGTAAACTTCCAACTGCAAATACATCAGTGACCGACCGGGAGCCAGTGTGGCGAGTGTGAGAATCCTACTGACTAGACTTGCTATTTAGTTTGTTTCTCCCCCCCCACACACACCCACCACGTCCCACCCCCATATATACATACACCCACACACAACCGGAACAGCACTGTAAACACCAGTCTTGCTTGTTCTTGTCTTCAAAGTACAGTTAAGTAATGACACAAACCTTTGTCAGGAATTCAAAGAGGTGATTAAACAAGACAGAAACATGAACCCAGGCTGGAAACAAGCAAAAGGAATGTGAGAAACAAATTCTTAAATTAGGTAACACAGAACTCACTGTGTTGTGTGTCCAAATGGCTAGGAAGCCATATTGCAAACAATGAGCCTCTCAACAGACGTTAAGCCCCGATCACAGTTTGCTGGGATCTGAGAACAACCAGTCCAAATCCCAGTACAAAAGTTTTTTTGGGGAAAAAAAAATGGTTTAGTGTGAAGCCACGAGCATCCCCACTCGCATAGGTAACCAGGAACCCTCCCTGCCCCCAGTCTAAAGGTCAACAAACCCAAATACAAACCTGTTTCAGCCTGAGGTTGCTGCATTTCTTGCTCTGTAGCAGGAACAGTTTCTGTGGCTTCACCAGGCATTTCTAGAGAGACAGAGACAGCAGCTAGTATAAGTGGCTCAAGCCTCAATCACAAACTGCACCTGTGTAAATAATAATAATCCTTGCATTTGATATAGCATTTTTCATATCTTCTAGACATCTCAAAGCCTTCACAGAATATACTGTAAAGTGAATTGACCGTATATTTGTGGGCGAAACGCGGCAGCCAATTGCGCACATCAGCGTCCCACAAACAGTCATGGATTGAAAATAACCAATTTATTATTGCTTTGTTTTGGAGGGATTATTATTAGGCTCTGTGTGGAGTAAGGAAACTTGCCCAAGATTTCGCGCTGCCTGGAATTGAACCCAGGTGTCTCGCTTGCAAGGTGAGTGCTCCAACCACTGAGCTACAGAACTCCCAGTAAAGTCACACATGTCAGGGCACCACCACAGCCAGTGATTTGTGGGCATCAAGAAAGGTTGTGATAACCAGCACTGCCCCGGTCAACACACTCAGCCTCTGTAATAATAATAATGCCTGCATTTGATATAGTGCTTTATCACATATTCGAGATGTCTCAAAAGAGCTTCACAGAATATACTGTAAAATGTAGTGCTGTATATTTTGTGGGCGAAACTTGGCAGCCAACCGTGTACAGCAGTGTCCCACAAACAGCCATGTACAGGGTGCAGAAGTGTAATTGTCACTCAGAAACCTGGAAATCACAATTTAAGGTGTAGAGAAATTATATTTTTCCAGATATATGTGCCTTGCCACCTGCTGTCTATACAAATGTAATTTTGTTGTTATTGCTGTCAAACTTGATCCCAATAGTCGCAAAGCCACTTACAAGTCACTTTACAAGTTGCTCATCACACCCAAACTGATGCCATTCAAAAAAAGTGGATGAATCATATAAAGCTGCTCCCAAATTTGCCTCGCCCCAGACAAGGTGTGGATGGGCACAAGTCAAACAGAAATGTGATGGAATCGAGCAAAACCTGACCCATATACCCACCAAAACACACAATCACTACACTTTACAGTAAATCCTACAAAGGGCTTTGAAACATCTTCCTAACATGAATAGTGTTATACCAAATGTAAGGATTAATATTATCACATATAGAAGACATACAACTCAATGTAGTGAAGACAAGACGTGGCAGGGAGCATTTCAGGAATTTCATACAGATATATGCCAGCTCTTATCCTTTAGCACTTTGTGCCACAAACAGCTGAGGAATGGCTGTGATTTCAATACGAGTTGGCCCAAGGGCAGTGACAGGCCAAATTCGTTCTAGTTTTGCTTGAGTTTAGATTATTTTGCATCCACTTTGTACTTTTACCATCTGATCCTTTAAAGCAGGGAAATTTTATTTGTTTATTCTGATTAAATTCACTCAGGGCACACAAATGGAATTGTCAACAGAATGTAAGCCAGGTGCTTAAAGGTGTAGATTCGGACAAACACAGACAGCTGTAACTACAGCTTATTAATCACACCCTCTGTGAAACAGCATTTAAAAGCATTCAGAAATGCTCCGCTCACAAAAAGTAGCACCAATATCATTGTTAAAGTTTGGTGTTTAAATATGCGGGATAAAAAAANTCTAGACTTTAAATTAAGAGAACTAATTCAAAGCTAAACCTGAACAATCTTTCAGCAATGCATTAGTTATGGAATCTCCATAAATATATTGTTCCTATGGGTAGAACAGCTCTTCCTTCTTCCAACAAAACTTAAGAGCTACATGGTTTGCTTGAAAGACCTAAGCCAAATAGGCTTTAAAGTACAGTACTGACAACTTTGATATTTTCAAGAGTATGTTACACACAGAGAATGATCTGCCCATGAATGAACTCTGTTAAAGACACAAACCTGGGAGAACCAAGGCCAACTGCAAAGTCAAACTTCACCGGCACTTAATAATCAAAACAAACACTTTTTTTTAAAATTATTTAAAAAAACAAATGGGAGTGAAGGATTTTCCAAAAGTCACTTTACAGCTCGCAAACAAGTGTCGTGTTTTTTTCCAATTCACTCACATTATTAGCTCATTTATTTTGACCAGGAGACAAAACTGGTTTGAAGGGAAACCCCCCCCCACACACACAGGCTCTGTTCTTCTCCTCCCTCCCTCCCTCCCTCCAACACCAAAAAAAAGTTTGGTGACTTAGAAGTTGATCTGGACTTGAGCGGCTCAGTGTAAAGTTGCCTTCAGTCAGTCAGTCAGTCAGGCTGTGTGTGGCCTCTCACTCACTCACTCACACACACACACAGCCCAATGGCAGTTGCTTTACTAGTTTATTACTAACATTCCCACCAGCTGAAGCAGCGCCAGACTCTCTCTCTCTCACACACTCTCTCCCTCAGCGCCTCTCTCTCTCTCTCTCTCTCTCCACCACCACCATTACCCTCTGTGCCCACAGACACGAGCCTGTCCCCCCCCCCCTCCTCTGGCCCCACACGCTGGTTTTAAAACCGTCCCCATCGCCCCCCTCCCGCCGTTTCTCCGGTTAATCAGCGCGTGGTGGGGGGGTCGCGGACCGCCGGGCAGGTGGACTGGAGCGGCTGCCGGTGTCTAGCGGGCGGATGACGGCGGATTGCACGCGGACACTTACTGCCTCAGCGGCTGAAACGCAAGATGGCGGGAGAGCGAGAGAGAATGGCTCCTGGCGCCGGCGAGAGGGGCTCAGCTTCCGGGTCACCCGGTGACCTCTCCCGCTCCCGCCCCCGAGCCGTTCATTGGTCCGCAGCCTGTGATTGACAGATGGCTCCACCCCCGCACGCACACGTGGTTTGATGACAATAATCCTTATGTTTGACACAGCGCCTCATCACGTGGTGTTGGACTCTCAAAGCGCTTCACAGAATACACTGTAAAGTCAATTGGTTGTGTATTTTGTGGGTGAAACGCAACAGCCAATTGTGAGCAGCAGTGTCCCACAGACAGTCGTGGATTAAGTGACTAATTTACTATTTGAAGGGATTATTACCACCGGAAAGCGATCCGCCAATCAACTAACAACCTCCTTTACTGCTGCGTAAACAGAGGCAGGTGTGTGGAGTCAGGAAACTTGCGCCCTCCTGGGCACCCAACTCTGGCCATCTCACTTGCAAGGCGAGTGCTGTAACCACTGAGCTACAGGACGTCACTATAATAATAATAATAATCCTTGCATTTGATAGAGTGCCTTATCCCATCTTTGAGACATCACAAAGTGAATTGACTGTATATTTTGTGGGCAATACATATATGCATTAATAATAATCATACAGTATACATTCATAAATGTATTATATAATCATTGCTATTTTCCAGGAATCAATAATAATAATATTCAGAGAGTTTGTTTAAACTCTCTGAGAATCTATGTGAATGGTGCTATATAAATGGAATTTTGTATTGTATCATCAGAATAATCATTCTTGCATTTGATATGGCCATTTATCAGGTCATCGAGACATCTCAGTGAGTTGCTTTTATGTAGTGCCATTTTGTTTTAAGCATTCACCTGAACAGACAGATGGAGTCCTGTAGCTCAGTGGTTAGCTTTGCAAGCGAGACACCAGGTTCAATTCCAGGCAGAGGGCGAAACCTCGGGCAAGTTTCCTTACTCCACACAGAGCCTAATAATAATCCCTCCAAAAAAACAACAAGAAATTGGTCATTTTCAATCCACGACTTTTGTGGGACACTGCTGTGCGCAATTGGCTGCCGCGTTTCACCCACAAATATACAGTCAATTCACTTTACAGTATATTCTGTGAAGCGCTTTGAGACGTCGAGAAGCTGTGAAAAGCGCTATATCAAATGCAAGGATTGTTATTATTATTGGGACCTCAGTTTAACGTCTGAATGTCAGCCCCTCCTTCCAGCTCTCCTCCCATTGGAGTGACTGGCCACTGGCCCAAGGTGGGATTTGAACATCCAACCTTCTGGGCCAAAAGAAGCAGCAGTGCTATCAACTGAGCTGAGCAGACACAGTCCAACATAGCTCCTTTCTGATTTAACTATAATCAATGGAGCATTCATAAGGTCACCAAAATTGTGCTCAAACCAATGAAGGGGAACATACCATAACAATAACAATCAAAAAACAAAATACTGCAGATGCTGGAAATCTGAAACAAAATCTCTTCCATCTCTGTTAGCCCTTAGAAGCCTCTCCCTACCAACATGTCTCAGTTCTGATGAAGGGTCGTGGACCCAAAACACTGACTCACTTTCCTTTCTACATAGATGCTGCCTGACCTGCTGAGTGTTCCCAGCGACTTCTGTTTTTATAACAATATTAAACTTTTTGCAATTGATATAGCACCTTATCACATCTTTGAGACATCTCAAAGAATATACTGCAAAAATGATTGTATATTTTGTGGGTGAAATACAGCAGCCAATTGTGTGCAGCAGCATCCTACAAACAGTCGTGGATTGAGTGGTCAGTTTATTATTTAAAGGGATTATTACCCTCAGAAAGCGAACTGCCAATTGACTAACAACTGGTTTCCCACTTACTGCTAGGCAAACAGAGGCGAGTGAACTAAGGAAACTTGCCCAAAGTTTCGCTCCACCTGGGAATCAAACCCAGGTCTCTCACTTGTGAGGCGAGTGCTCTAACCAGTATGCTACACAACTCCGAATTGTCAGTTTTCTGCTGTGGTAATTTTCCACATTTATGCGGATGACACCCTACTCTACCTCTCTGCCTCCACCCTGAATTCCAGGACCACTGGCGTCCTGACCGACTGCCTGTCCCACCTCAAGTCCTGGACGGGGGCCAACTTTCCCCAACTCAACGTCAGCAAGACCGAGGCCCTCGTGATTGGTTCACGCCAGCACCTCCGGCACTGGTAGCATCAACCTCCACGGCTGCACACTCAACCTCACTGAGCCAGTCAGGAACCTGGGGGTCTTGTTTGACCCTGAACTGTCCCTTCTCCCCCACATCCGCGCCATGACTGGCACTGCCTACCACCACCTCCGCAACACTGCCAGACTCCGCCACTGCCTCACCCCTCAGGCCCCCAAACCCTCACTCACGCATTTGTCACCTCAAGACTTGATTACGGAGACTCCCTCCTCATCGGCCTTCCCAACTCTTCCCTTCACAAGCTGCAGATCATCCAAAACTCTGCAGCTCGTGTACTCTCACACACCAGCTCCGTGACCACATCATTCCCACCCTCACCCGACTCCACTGGCTCCCCATCCCCCAGAGGATCGAGTTCAAGATCTTCATCCTCACCTTTAAGGCCATGCATGGCCTCGCCCCCTCCTACCTCTCTGACCTGCTGACTCCCTACCAACCTGCCCACTCCCTCTGTTCATCGGGCTCCAGCCTGCTCCATGTCTCCCGCCCAACCCACCCTACCATTGGTGGCCGGGCTTTCAGCCTCTCTGCCCCCACACTCTGGAACTCCATCTCACTGTCCCTTCGCCTCGCTTCCTCTCTTGCCTCCTTTATAATAATAATCCTTGCATTTGATATAGCGCTTTTCACGTCGGGAGGACGTCCCAAAGCGCTTCACAGAACACACTGTAAAGTGAATTGACCGTATATTTGTGGGCGAACGCGGCAGCCAATTGCGCACAGCAATGTCCCACAAACAGTCATGGATTGAAAATGACTAATTTATCATTGTTTTGTTATTATTAGGCGTATGGAGTAAGGAAACTTGCCCACGGTTTCGCCCTCTGCCTGGAATTGAACTCAGGTCTCTCACTTGCAAAGCGAGTGCTCTAACCACTGAGCTACAGGACTTCACACTCCTTCAAAGCCAGTCTCAAGACCCTTCCCTTCAACCGTGCCTTTGGTCTCCCTCCCACCTTCATAGCCTTCCCTCACTTCTACACCCCCCTCCCCCATGCTCGGGTCCTGACTGTTCAATGCTTTGGGATGTCCTCCCGACGTGAAAGGCGCTCTATAGATGTCATTTTGCTGTTGTTGAAAGCTGCATATGTATGGATATTAAGTGAGGACAGGCTATGATTGCCCTGCCCACCACACTCTGTGTGTTCTCAAAACAAATGACTCACATTTTGGACCTGCACTCGAGCACTGCTACACCCTACACGCACCATCTCAGTGAAAAATTCAGATATATAGCAACAACAAAATTACATCTATAGAATGCCTCTCACATCGTCTCAAGACGCTCGAAATAATTGGAGACTTGGAGCTGCTTTGAAAGGAGGATTACAGGCAGAACTATTAGAGGTGAGGGGAGAGTGCCACAGTTAACATGAGCATTCCTGGATCAAAGATTGGAAAACTATTCCTTGTTCAGTCATGCCAGCAGAGAGCATACACGTAGGTCAGGGAAAACAGGGTCCTGTGTGGTGATATTGCTCCTCCACAGGTTACAGATCCTGCCCATGCTCCAGTCTCTAGGCTCCCACAACAAACTGTCCCAGTTATTAGTGGCCACACACACAAGCCGTTCCCCCATCCTCGATCTGAACAGTTTATTTTGTGAAAAAGATATTGATCAAAGCTCAACCTCACCCTCTGGTGTCAAATAATTCACACTGCAACTGACAGGCTTCACGTTCCCATTGGTTAATATCGCAGTTTCTCTCCAACTGAGCAGCGGGATTATAATAATAATAATCCTTACATTTGATACAGCACCTTACCATGTCGAGACATCTCAAAGCGCTTCACAGAATTTATTGTAAAGTGAATTCACTGTATTTTGTGGAGGAATTCACTGTATTTTGTGCAGCCAATTGCACACAGCAGCATCCCACAAACAGTTGTGGATTGAGTGACAGAATTATGTATTATTTACAAATTATGTAATTTTTTTTAAAGGATTACCCCTAGAAAAGTGATCTGCCACAATTGGGTTCCTTCTTACTGCTAGGTAAACAGGCGTGTGGAGTAAGGAAACTTGCCCAATGTTTTGCTCTGCCCAGGAATCAAATCCAGGTCCTCTCACGTGCGAGATGAGCGCTCTATAACCACTGAGCTACAGGACTCTATGGCTTTTACCTGCACCAAATGGTTCATTCACCCACCTGGCCATCAGGTGGACCAGAGAACCCTGACCAGTCAGCCATTAGGATTCTGTGTGCACGTGTGTATATCTGTATCTGTATGTGTGTGCACGTGTGTCTGTATGTGTGCGCGTCTCTCTGTATGTGTACACGTGTGTTTGTCTGTGTGTGCATGTGTTATGTGTGTGACTGTCTCAAATGAACAGAGCAGCTCAATCTAAAATAAACGCCACCCACAGTAAGCAAAAAAAACAAATCTAGAAATAACAAGACACTTTATTGTATAAACTGTTAAAAAATACTGTAGAGACTTTTGCACAATAACCTACACTCGGTCACTGTGTCCCATTGAGTATTTCACCTCTGAACTGACGTGTGTCAGTGTGAGCCAGTGTTTTCACGAGGACACAAGCAAAGTGCACGGCTGAGAGCAGCCAAGGCTCTGGGTATCCAGCGTTGATCCCTGTCCACTGGCTAAACCATGTCCCCGGCACAGAGTACGGTCACCACCAACCATTAAAAATCTCTATGGGAATCTGAAAACACAAAACATCAGCAATTTTACAAACCCAAAAATGATTTTTTTCATCTCAACGGTATTTTTCTACTTCTAGGACTCCATTATTCTCTTTATTACACTGTGCTCTCTCTCTCTCTCTCTAACTGCCCACTTCATCTGATAGGACAGGTGGCAATCTACCACCATTCTGTAACAAGCCCCAGAGGTACACAGCCCAACAGGGTTTACCCGGGTTGTTACTGGTGGACAGCACTCGGCATTGTGCTGCCTTAAGACTGAATATTAATAATGCTTGAATTTAATATACCACCTTATTACATCTTCAAGATGTCTGAAAGCGCTTCACAGAATATATTGTAAAGTGTAGTGACTGTATATTTTACAGGTAAAACATAGCAGCCAATTGCACAGCAGTGTCCCACAAACAGTCATGGATTCACTGACCAAATTACTATTTTTTTTAAAAAAGGGATTTAAGGGAGGCATGTGGAGTAAAGAAACTGCACCAACATTTCACCTGCCAGGAATCAAACCCAGGTCCTCTCACTTGTGAGACAAGCGCTCTAACCATTGAGGTAGAGGAATCACGTTGAGTGTTATGACGGTATTGTACATGGTTATTGGTGGTTGATGTTCAGTATATTGCTGACACTGTAATGCGACTGGGCTGTGCGCTCAGTGACGTGCCCTGTCACACCTACCGCTCTGCTCCAGGAGAACACCTTTTCGCGAATGTTCCATCTTCTTCAAGAACTCATCAAAGATCCTCACTGGCTCTGCCAGGCTGGTTTTCTTATAATCTAAACAAGGAGAAATTAATATAGAATGAAATACTACATCTAGTGTACCTCGTCCAGACTAGATGCAACTAACTCCCTCCTCTCCCCTGCCGCCATTCACTATCGGGTAAAATTGAGAGAAACACCTCTGGAGCGACGCTTCGATTCAGGCTCGCTCTCTTTGCTGGTCACATCCTCCTCCTCAGGTTTCTTATTTGAATCAAGTTCCCGGCAGATGGAGCTGAAAGGGAACAGAGCTACTATTCACTGTGGCACCTCACCAAATGAAAACATGTGAAGCATTCAGTCACACAGGAGCTACTTTAAGAGCAGTTACTTGTGTAGACAAACACGGCAACTAGTGTACCCAGCAGGAGAGGGTGAGAAAAACAGGCAATAAAGCGTCTGGATGGAGGGGGGAAAAAGATCTGGATCTTGACACAGAATCAGTGGCGTTTATAGCACAAAACCACTGACTGGAACCGTTCCCTCCTGCTCATTCCCCACAGCCTGGGTGCCCACTCTACCTTAGAAGTCAGATTTCATTTTATATTTATTAATCTTCCTCATTGAGCATCTTATCTGATTACCTTTTAAGAGAAATGATGGCCTCTGCTTCACATAGGCTTGCGGCAGAGAATTTTGCCCCCGGGTTGCCAACACTTGAGAACTTTGATGTGAAATTCTGAGGCTGAGACCAATATAACAATAATAAACAAACATACATACTCAGAATCTCACTACCTGCACATTTACTCGTAACATTCAGCACCACTTGGCCGGACAGCAAACTCCCAGGGGCTGCGATTCACACACAAACTGGGCTGACAGTTAGCGCGGTGGCCAATAGGTGGCAGCGCGGTTCTCAATGGGCTTTGTGGCATTGAGTTGTAAATGGGGTCAGAGCAGACACCAGCCCCGACACTGAAGCACTCACTCTTCCGTGTCTGATCTGCTACACAACCCACAGATGATCCTTTAAGCCAGGATGGTCCAACCTTTTGGCTGCTGATGGCCCTATTTGTGAAATGTCTGCAGGCCACATAAGCAATATTTGTTTTTCTCTTCCGGAAACACATTTAGGGGTTCTTGAGGGAGCGGGATAGGCCGGATGAAATGGAGGGGGGAGGTGAAATCAGTCCTCGGGCCGCTGCTTGGACCATCCTGCCTAGGTCAGGCCATGTGTTATGCATTTTAAATGCCTCCAAGACATCTCTGGTCTCCCAACATTGAGCAATGCACCTGTGGACAGTTTACTGTTATATAACAAAATGACATGTGTATGTAACGCCTTTCACATCAGGAGGACGTCCCAAGGCGCTGGATAGTCAATGTTTCGGACCCGAGCTGGGGATCGGAATGGGGGAGGGTGGAGGCAGGAGGGGGATCGAAGGTACGGTTAGTCGAAGAGGAGTGTCTTGAGACAGGCTTTGAAGGAGGCAAGGAAGGGGGGTGAGGCGGAGGTACTGCAGGTCAATCCTACCTTAACGTAGGCACACTGAAAGGATCAAATGAATCCAGCGTTTTCAGATCTATCGGTACAGAGATGCGTCCTGAAATGGCGAGAAAAGCATGAGTGTGGGGGAGGAGGCGGGGGCTAAGTGCAGTCAGTGATCAGCATCAGAAAAGTCCTGACACAGGAGAGTGACTGAGGTTCATGATCTGCTGTGCAGTGACTGACATGAACACTGACCGTGTACCATAATGTTGCAGCACATTTTCATTTGCAAGGATCAGCTGGTAGCGTCATGGGGGGAGGGGGGAATATCCAATAGCAGGGCCAAGCACACACAGTACCTTTTATTGGTTATCTACAAAGTGATCACAGTCAGGGGCTCTGTGAGCAGCTCTGTTGTCTGTGTGATCGATGGGAATCGTGCACAATACAGACACTGTTTGTGAGATGATAATAATAATCTCTGCATTTGATATAGCGCTGTATCAGGTCTTCGAAATGTCTCAATGCACTTCATAGAATATACTGCAAAGTAAATTGACTGTACATTTGTGAGCAAAACGCAGCAGCCACAGCAGCGTCCCACAAACGTCGTGGATTGAGTGACTTATCTTTTGCTGGGATTATTATCCCCGGAAAGTGATCTGCCAATCAACCAACAACTCGGTTCCTACTTACCGCTGGTAATCAGAGGCGTGTGGAGAAGGAAACTTGCCTAAGGGAATCGAACCCAGGTCCTCTCGCTTGCGAGACGAGCACTCTTAAGCAATTCGTTACAGGATTCCACGATACACTCATGCACACACACAGGCACGTACGTACCTGTCTTGGGATGCACACAGAAGGGGCTCTTCAGCAAGTGGTTTAGACCTTTACTGACGTTCACATCCAGCCGAGGGTAGCAGTATTGGAGCATAATCTCTTCTGCTGTGAAGATGGCTTTGGTGGTTTTCTGAAAACAGTTTTCCCTCAAGAAATGATTGTGCTGACTTAACAAACGACAAGTAACAAAAGTTGCCCTTTGCCCACTCTCCAATTGCCATAATATGGAAATATTGACAAGTGACAAGTTACATCTTTAAGACTAAATACAATACAAAATTACATTCATATATCGCCCTTCATATCGGGAGGATGTCCCAAGACGCTGGACAGTCAGGGATTTGGACCCAAGCGGTTTGGGGTAAGGGAGTAGGGCGGGTGGCTGAAAGCATGGTCGAAGAGGAGTCTCGAGAAATGCCTTGAAGGAGGCAAGGAAGCGAGGCGAAGGGAATGTGGGATGGAGTTCCAAATCTCTTCAGATGAGTCCTGTTTGTGCTGAGTTGGTTGATCTCAGTCAGGGTACAATTTGGGTGCTATAGTTGGCCACTGTGACACTGGGTTAGAAAAGGAGAAAAACCTACATTGTATTTATAATAATAATAATAATCCTTGCATTTTATATAGCGCTTTTCACGTCGGGAGGATGTCCCAAAGCGCTTCACGAAACACACTGTAAAGTGAATTGACTGTATATTTGTGGACGAACGCGGCAGCTAATTGGGCACAGCAATGTCCCACGAACAGTCATAGATTGAAAATGACCAATTTATTATTGTTTTTGTTTTGGAGGATTATTAGGCTCTGTGTGGAGTAAGGAAACTTGCCCAAGGTTTCGCCCTCTGCCTGGAATTGAACTCAGGTCTTTCGCTTGCAAAGCGAGTGCTCTAACCACTGAGCTATTTCAGTGCTCTGTGATGCTCTCCTGTGTGAATGGCACTTTATAAAGAAAGTACTAGTTGTGGTGGTTGTTGTGCACCTAAAGATTTATTTTTCTCCAAGGATTTTTGTCTGATCAACTGTATTGATTGAGCAACTACTTACAACGCTCTGCTTCAGCATGTCCCAGCGTTTGTCTGAATTCCGTGCATTGATGAATTCTGTTTGCAGATTCTCTCGAATCTGTGTCCTGTTGTTAAAGAACATGTTCTTTCCATGACTGTGAATTACATACAGACTAACAAAGAGATGACTCCCAGACTTGTGGAGATACTCAAACTGAAGAGGGGGGAAAAAAAGATCTATAATATGATAATCTATTTTGTTGACCTCAATTCCCCTGTCCCCCACACTGCAGGAGAAAGGGAGGCAAATAATACTACTAATCCTTGCATTTGATACAGTACCTTATCACGTCTTCGATATTTCTCTAAGCGCTTCACAGAATATACTGTAAATTGACTATACATTTTGTGGGCGCAACGTGGCAGCTAACTGCACACATCAGTGTCCCACAAACAGTCATGGATTGAAGTGACCAATTTATTATTATTATTATTTTTGAAGGAATTATTACCCCCGGAAAAGCGATCTGCCAATCAACTAACAACCAGTTCCTCCTTACTGCAAGGTAAACAGTGACGTGTGGAGTAAGGAAACTTCCCCAATATTTTGCCCTGCCGGGAATAGAACCCAGATCTCAAATTTGCGAGGCGAGTGCTCTAACCACTGAGCTACAGGAATCCACAACGGAACAGTTCCACAAAGTGAGGTCCTGTGGCTGAAAGTTCAGTCTTCAATGTTGAGCACAAAAACTGGAAAACAAGCAGTCAGTAGAGAAGGTGGGTGAGAAAACAGGGTGCAGTTAGGCCAGGGAAAGATCAACAACAATTTGGATTAATATAGTGCCCCTCATGCAGAGTAGGGTCCCATCCTGACTACGATGTGTTGAAGATCAGACATTTCAGGGACAGTGTTGTTAGATGAGTTTCGAGACAGGATCTCGGGCCACAGATTTCCAGGTTAGTTAATGCCTGGGAAACATTTTGCCAATAAAGGATATCTTCAGGGACCATTGCCAGGACTTTCTCCCAGGCTTCTTTACTGCCAAGGATGTCTTGATTTTCCAGAGCGTATTCTCGAAAGTAACGCTTTACCAGAACGATGGCTTTTCTGTACATGGAAAAAAGTTAAACTGAAATAGCAACTCGCCACCAATCAACTGTTAACAATACCTTCCAAAGAGCTTGCCTCGCACACAATAAACATGCACATTTATATAGCGCCTTTCATGTTGGGAGGACATCGCAAAGCACTTGGAGGTTAGAATGTAGGGCAAGCTTTGCGATTGGTCAGATAAACTAATGGTCTTTTTCGGGCCAAGTATGTTCTTGTAACCAAGGGAGGAAATGGTCTTATCTCCTATGCAGATCTATTCTCCTCCAGGTAACCACAGACAGAATTATTCACTCACTCAATTGAGGGATGAATGGGGTGCGTCAAGTGCACTTTCTTGATTGTGTCTTCTCCACCCTGCAAATCAGCCAATGAGATACAGTCTGGTTAAATTTCACAGTGCAATAATATTAATAATCCTTGTATTTGATATAGTGCCTCATCACGTCTTCGAGACGTCTCAAAGCACTTCACAGGATATACTGTAAAGTGAGATGACTGTGTATTTTATGGGCAAAACGCAGCAGCCAATTGTGCACAGCAGCGTCCCCACAAACAGTCATGGATTGAGCGACCAAATCATTACATTTTTTTTGAAGGGATTATTATCCCCGGAAAAGCGATCCACCAATCGATTAACAATCGGGTTTCTATTTACTGCTAGATAAACAACAACAAATTACATTTGTATAGCGCCTTTCACGTCAGGAGGACACCCCAAGGTTCTGAACAGTCAGGGATCCGCACCCGAGCTGCTGGATGGGATCAGAAGGGTTGGAGGGTGGGGAGGGTAGGGGTAGGATGACTGAAGGCACGGTCGAAGAGGGTCTTGAGACGGTTCTTGAAGGAGGCAAGGGAAGGGCGAGGTGAAGGAACTGTAGGATGGAGTTTCAGATGGTGGGGATAGACTGGCTGAAGGCTAGCGGGATGGGGTGGGCAAGGACATGAAGCAGGTTGGAGCCCACTGCATGGATGGAGCGGATAGGTTGGTAATGGGTTAGGAGATTGCAGAGGTAGGGGGGAGCAAGGCTGTGGAGGGCTATGAAGGCGAGGACCAGGATCTTGAACTGTATCCTCTTGAGTGATGGGAAGCCAGTGGAGTCAGGCGAGGAGGAGGCAATAGGGTCACGGAGCCTGATGTGGGAGAGAACACGAGCTGCAGAGTTTTGGATGATCTGCAGCCTGTAGAAGGAAGAGCCAGGGAGGCCGACAAGCAGGGAGCTTGCGTAGTTGAACCTGGATGTTATGAGTACGTGGATGAGGGTCTCGGTGGCCTGCGGTACAAGACAGTGGCAGAGCCGGGCAATGATGCGAAGATGGGGAAAGGCGGAGCGGGTCATGGCATGGATGTGCAAGATGAAGTACAGTTGAGGGCGAAACAGGACGCTGAGGTTCCGTATTGGCTCTGTGAGGCGTGTGGAGTAAGGAAACTTGCCCAACGTTTCACCCTGTCAGGGGCTCTAACCACTGAGCTACAGGACTCCACAAGTATGGAACATCTGAAAGGGTGACTTTATTCCTGTAAAAGTATCAATCCACCAGCACTGACCTTCACCACACTCAAATACTCGGCGACAGCAGACCGTGCTGTCTGCGAAAGCTTGCGTGCAATGTCATCACAGACCCAACAATGGACACCTCTTCTCCCAGAATACACCCATAGGCGGTGCTCAAAGCCAAAGTCCTCTGTCCACAGGAAATTAATAATACGTCGACATATTAATGAACATTAATAATAATTCCCTAAAAAAACAATAGTAAGTTGGTCACTCAATCCACGACTTTTTGTGGGACTCTGCTGTGCGCAATTGGCTGCTGCGCTTCGCCCACAAATATACAGTCAATTCATTTTACAGTATATTCTGTGAAGCGCTTTGAGACGTCTCAAATATGTGAAAAGTGCTATTTCAAAATGCAAGAATTATTATTATAATAATATCTGCAGTGTTAAACACACCCACGACTGAATTTCTATTAGATAGCACTAATCACTTCTTGTTTCCAAGCTGGATTAGACAAGACAGCCAACTGAAAGATGAGGCACATATCCTGGGCCTTAACTTGCCACATCCTTTATTTATATAAAGCAAAGTACTCTTACCCTCAAGAGCTCTGTCCAACACCCTGATAGCAATGGTCATCAGTGTCCAGCACTTGTGACAAATGTCTGCAGCCCTGAAGAGAAGGGCAAAATATTAGCAACATGGCCAAGAGTGCGGGGGGGAGAATGGTGGGGAATTCACATCAAGGGACTCCAAACACTTCAAAACAAGAGCAATAGGGAATAGGAGGAGGCTATTCAGAGCATCAATCTCAACTGTCACTCACTCGATTACTGAAGGGACAAAGCAAGCAACTCTAGGTCTGGGAGTTTAACATCAACAACTTGCAGCATCTCGGAGGGCTTCGAGCTCCTAGTCAGTTAGCATTAGTGCTGCTCAAATGACTAGAATCCATCATCAAGGACAGAATAACTGAGCATCCGGACAACTCTGCACAGATCAGAGAGTCAGCGTGGGCTTGTGAAAGGCAGATCAGGTTACCTTGACCTGGACAAGCACACTCCTCATAGCCCATTGGGGACGTCCTCCCAAAGTGTAAGTTGCTGAACAAATGTCATTTGTTGTTGTCACAACTGTGCGTGAAATACACCGAGTTTGTACCAAATGGACAGTAACAAACCTGCAGCAATTTCGAACGTCGTCATAGTCGGTCATATCGATGTCAAACACTAGCTCCTTCTCCAAGGCCTGGAAGTTTCCTGCCTTCACCGAATTATGCTGGTTCGGCTAGGAGAAAAACATTTGGAAATCACAGGCCTTTAGCACCAAACCTTTCCCAGGCAACCGGAAAGCTCACCAGTAACACCACAAGCGGTTCTCGACCAGAACAAACAAAACAATTGCTTCAAAGTGGATTGGAAGCCTGCTTGCTGTCAGGTACAGTGACTGTTTTTTCAGGGCCCTGACCCATTCCCCTTCCAAAAAACAAACATTACACCTGACAGCAAGTCCCGTGGAACGCTTCAGAGATGTCTCAATATCAAATTCCAGGCTCATTATATCTAAATGGACTAATCCCTTTTGTTTCAATACATTATTAGAATATATATTATGATAACAATATGGACTGTATATTTTGCATTTCATCCACAACGTAATAACAATAATAATCCTTGCATTTGACAGAGTGCTTTATCACATCTTCGAGACATCTCAAAGCACTTCACAGAATATACTTTTTCGCCCATATCTTTTGTGGGCGAAAGAAAATATACAGTCAATCCACTTTACAGTACAACCTGTGAAACGCTTTGAGTTGTCCCAAAGACGTGATAAGGCACTATATGAAATGCAAGGATTATTATTATCCCTTGTGCCATCCTTCCTCTGGTGAGAGTTGCTGAGGCGGAAGGAAGGGAAGGTACCTTGTGTGAATAGACAGCTCCGATGTCGATTTTATAGGGCACCAGCTTCTGCATCTCCTTTTCCAGCTCCTGCTGGTTGGTGAAGGACTGGTATCGCAGGTAGATGTCATCCCGCAGCGTGAAGGAGAACTCTCGGTTCTGGAAATAAGCCTTCCTCACTGTGAGTGAAAGACAAGTCAGCCATGGTGTGTGTGTGTGTTACATGTGGAGTCCTACAGTTCAGGGGTTAATGCACTCGCCTCGCAGGTGAGATGACCTGGGTGTGATTTCTGGGCAGGGCGAAACCTTAAGCAAGTTTTCAATCATAGAATCATACAGCACAGAAGAAGGTCATCCGTGCCAGCTCTTTGAAAAGAGCTTCCAATTCAACCCCACACCCCGCTCTCTCCCCATCGCCCTGATCAACCCACTCCCTCGCTCTCTCCTCATAACCCCGATCAACCCCACTCCCCTTCTCCCTCCCCATAGCCCTGATCAACCCCACTCCCCCACCGCTCTCTCCCCATAGCCCTGATCAACCCCACTCCCCCGCTCTCTCCCCATAGCCCTGATCAACCCCACTCCCCCGCTCTCTCCCCATAGCCCTGATCAACCCCACTCCCCCGCTCTCTCCCCATAGCCCTGATCAACCCCACTCCCCCGCTCTCTCCCCATAGCCCTGATCAACCCCACTCCCCCACCGCTCTCTCCCCATAGCCCTGATCAACCCCACTCCCCCGCCTCTCCCCATAGTGCTGCAAACTTGTCCTCCCCAAATAATTATCTACTTCTCTCTTAAAAGCTGTTATTGAAAGTTGTTTTCTGACTTGAGGCGAGTGTGCAGCGGTGTCTCCCGAGGTCAGTATTGGGACCTGAAGCCAATTCAATAACAACCTTTATTGCCCCCTCTTCCTCTCTCTCCCCTTTTTCAACTCCCGCCTGAAAACCTTCTTGTTCGACCCCCTCCCCCCACCCCCGCTCGGAGTCAGGCTCCGCCGCTGTTAAGCTCTGAGACGCCGCCCTGTGTGGAGGGCGCTGGATAAGTCCAAATTGTTGCTGTTTCTTTATACAACTATTTTAAGTCGGTGTCCTCGGGTCACTGACTCGCCGGCCAGTGGGAATAGTTTCTCCTTGCTCATCCTATTGAATCCCCTCATAATTTTGAGAATAATCCTAATCCTAATCCCAGCCTCTCTAGGCCTCTCCTGATCACTGAAGCCCCTCATTCCTGTTGAATCCCCTCAGCGCCGGCCGTCCCCAGGGCCTGAGTTTCCTGACTCCATGCGGGGCTTCCCGGCCACCGGGGGCCGAAGCCTCATCTCTTACCTCCACCGTAGTTGAGCCACCGGAAGTATTGCGGGTACGGGAAAAGCCGCCGGTAATACACGGGCAGCAAATCCGGCAGCACAGCCGCTTCGTCTCCCGCTCCCGCCATTCCAACTGCCCAACCGCCACAGCGCGCGCCACCGGGCATGCCGGGAGTGAGGGCACAGCAAACCGCCCCGCCACCGGGCATGCCGGGAGTCAGGGCACACCAAACCCCCACCCACCACCCCTATGCATGCCGGGAGTGAGGGCACAGCAACCCCCACCAACCACCACCGGGCATGGTGGGAGTGAGGACGCCAGAGTGCATGCTGGGAGGGCACTATGAGTCCTGCAGCTCAGTGGTGAGAGCACTCGCTTTGCAAGTGAGAGACCTGAGTTCAATTCCAGGCAGAGGGCGAAACCTCGGGCAAGTTTCCTTACTCCACACAGAGCCTAATAATAATCCCTCCAAAACCAAAACAATAATAAATTGGTCATTTTCAATCTACGACTGTTTGTGGGACATTGCTGTGCGCAATTGGCTGCCGCGTTCGCCCACAAATATACAGTCAATTCACTTTACAGTGTGTGAAGGTTTTGAGACGTCGAGAATAAGTGAAAAGCACTATATCAAATGCAAAGATTATTATACACACACACACACTGGGCAATGCTGGGAGCGTGGGCACTCTGAGCTAAGCGTGCTGCGCGCTGTCTCAGTCTCGCCTGAGCTGGACTCAAATTTACCTGGAAATCTGAGATATAAACAGAAGTGTCTGGGAACGCTCCGCGGGTCAGGCGGCTCCTACAGAGTTAAAATGACTTCACATTACCTGACCTGCTGCGTGTTCCCAGCGACTTCTGTCCATGTTCTAATAAACTTGTTGTTTAGAAAAAAAATCCCTAAAATCTGTTTTATTTACAGTAAACTGGTGAGGGAAGCAATGCTTGAAGCTGACAGGAGTCAGCTTTGCCCTGGCTGAGATGCGCTCACTCACCACAGCTTAGCGATCGAGTCCGAGACCTGCCATCTCTGCCTGTGTGTGACTCATTCCCTTAAGCACGACAATGGGATTCCGCACGTCAGTCACACGTCTGACCAAAAGAAAGTTTCATTCCCACGAGAACAGCTGCTTTACTAAAACTGAATCACGGAGAAGCCATTGACAGTAACATGCCTTGTGCCCTCTTCAGGCAGACATTAAAAGATCTCACGGCACTTGTCAAAAAGAGAAGGGAGTTTCCCTCTCCTGGTGTCCCAGCCGACAATCTCCCAGAGAAAAATGAATCATTCGGGTCATGGCTGTTTGCGGAGAGTTGCCGTACGCAATTTGGCTGCCCCGGTGGTCCACAAAACACAGTCACTACACTTCACAGTAATTATGGTGATCGCCTTTGAGACATTTGGTTTAATAAGGCATTGTATTGAATGCAAGGATTATGATTCCTTTCTAAATTCTTAATGTTGTTTACAGACTCTGATCGAAAGAGAAAGAAAACAGGCAGCGGCTGACACTTTTAGGTACTTTATTAAGATCTTTATAAAAGGATAAATCCATATAAGCAAAGAACTAGTTGTCACTGGATTCCGTCTACAAAATAAACAGAAAATGTTGCTGTATTAAACAACAAATTACATTTTTATAGCGCCTTTCATGTCAGGAGGACGTCTTGAGGAGCCCAAATTCTAAACGTAGAACATTCATCAAAATGCAACAAAGAGAACAGAAAATAATGGTCTGTAGGACGATTGTGGTGCCAATATAAACACACGATTACAACAAACCAATGTAACTTCCCTTCTTTCCCCCCTTAATCAGTCTCACGACCCACTCACCATTGAGACCAGATGCTCACAATAACTGAGCTGACAACCTCAGTTTTGCTCCAAATCAGTTAATCAGCGGACGGGCCTGCAAGCCCTCCCTCTCTTCAGATATTTAAGCATTCCAAAACACTGCCCCACGTGAGGGGCTCCATAGATTGATGTTGTTATTCACACATCATTGATGTCAAAAAACCTCCAAGCAAACTCCAACCCTGAACATAGTCAACTGACTGCTAACCTGGGATCAATAACTCAATTACCAGCGCCCAAGCTCTTAATAACCAAACACGAGTTTGAAGTGCAACAGAAATCCTTTTCTGAAAAGATAGAAAAACCCTCCTCATCCCACCCCACTGTGCGGTGCCAATCCTTAACCTGTCCAATGCCTTGGGACGTCCTCCCGACGTGAAAGGCGCTGTGTAAATGTCATGATTTGCTTCTGCTTGTGATTGTTTTTCTAACTCACAGGTTTGCTTCTTTGTTTTCCAGCTAAAGTGCTGAACTGTGCAATTTCACGTTCTAGTGCTGCGATTTCTGCATCTTTCTCCTTCAGGCTAAAGGAAACAGAATGGTGGTTTGTGCATTTTACAGTCGTAATCATAGGAACAGGAGGAGGCCATTCAGCCCTCCAGCTTGTTCCACCATTCTATAAGATCATGGCTGATCTGTACCTCAACTCCAATTACCCACCTTTGCCCCGTATCCCCTTATCTGCAGTCTGGATAATGTGAATGGATCCAGCCATAATCCACAGCCGTTTGAGGGAGGGAGAGCATTCCAGATTCCCACAATCAATTGCTGGCCCCGGCTGATTAAAACAAAGGCAATAACCACAGCCCCAAACCTCAGTCTCTCCCTCCCCCTCTCTGTATCCACCTTTAAATCCCAGCTGAAGACTGAGCTCTCCGACTGAGCCTATGGTCATCTCCCCGTCTTCCGTGGGGTTGGGAACGTGCTGGGGCCCTGCCGGCGGGAACCTCACACCCTCCAACCTCAGCCACGCCGGTGGTAACCCTGGGCAACAAGCAGCCATCCCAGAGCGAGCGGAGTGACAGACACCAGTTTAGAGCACAGGGTTTATTTCCTGTCTGGTCACAAAACCCAGGCCCAGTATCAGCTTGGTTTGGAGACTCTTAAGCACATGTGATGAGTGTGAGACCCAGAAAACCGGAGTACAATTCCATTTCCATTTACACACGGCCTTTGGGGACGTTCTCTCTGTGGGGAGAACGTCTCAAATTACTCAACTCTGCTGATTGGCTCCCAAACTGAGCAGAGTTTACCCGACGTCTCTGGTATCATTGCAGAATGGAAACCACCTGAGAAACTGTTCAGTGGATAATTATCACAGTGATCGTGTTGTGTTTGTAGTGAGGGAAGCTGTGCACACACACACGCGCACAGACACACACGCACAGACAACAACAACTTGGATTTATATAGCCCACTCCACACCGGACGGCGTCTCAGAGCGCTTTACAGTTTCGGATCCCGGGACCGAGCCAGGGGGAGGAGCCATGGGAGGGGGAGGAGCTGGGGAAGGGGCGGAGCCACGTGAGGGGGAGGAGCTGGGAGGGGGCATGGGAGGGGGAGGAGCTGGGGAAGGGGAGGGGCTATGGGAGGGGGAGGAGCTGGGGAGGGAGAGGAGCCAGTGGAGGGGGAGGAGCTGGGGGAGGGGGAGGAGCTGGGGGAGGGGAGGAGCTGGGGGAGGCGGAGGGGAGGGGGGAAGGTGACCAAAGGTGCGGTCGAAAAGAAAGGTCTTCAGCAGAGACCTGAAAATGGGAAGGGAGGGAGTGAGACGAAGGGAGTGAGGAAGGCAGTTCCAGAGCCTCGGGGCACAGTGGCTGAAGGCACAGCCTCCGAGGGTGGAGTGGAGGCCTCGGGGGACGAGGAGGAGGCCAGACCCAGAGGAACAAAGGCAAGTGGCTGAAGGCTCTCCCGCCAAGTGTGGGGCGGGTGGGTCGGGGGATGTGGAGCAGCCGGAGCGGCTGAGCGGAGGGAGCGCGCAGATTGGTAGGGGTTTAGGAGGTCACAGAGGTAGGGTGGGGCGAGGCCATGGAGGGCTTTGTAGGTGAGGACCAGGATCTTGAACTGGATCCTCTGAAGGATAGGGAACCAATGGAGTCGGGTGAGAGTGGGGGAGATGGGGTCACGGAGTTTGGTGCGGGAGAGGACACGGGCTGCAGAGTTAGTTCTGGATTATCTGCAGCTGTGGAGGGAGGAGTTGGGAAGGCCGACAAGCAGAGGGTTTGCATTATTGAGTCTGGAGGTGATGAAGGCGTGAACAAAAGTTTCAGAGCCTGAGGGGTGAGGTAGTGGCGGAGTTGGGTGATGTTACGGAGGTGAGGGAAGGCAGAGCGAGTCATGGCTTAAATGTGAGGGAGAAAAGACAGGTAAAGGTCGAACAAGACACTGAGGTTCCTGACTGGCGGTGAGTTGGTGAGTTGTGGTGGGCAACCATGGAGGGTGATGCTGCCAGAGCCTGAGGTGCTGAGGCGCTGGTGTGAGCCAATCAGGAGGGCCTCAGTCTTGTTTCACATTCAACTGTAGGAAATTTGCCCTCATCCAGGACTTTGCCTCGTTTCCTCCCTCGCCTCCTTCACGGTCGGTCTCAAGACCTTTCTCTTCGATCGTGCCTATGGTCTCCCTCCCACCTCTCTGCCTTCCCTCAACCCTACACCTCCCCTCCCCCATTCTCGGGCCCCGACATCTGACTGTTCAGCGGTTTGGGACGTCCTCCCGACATGAACGGCGCTCTATATTCGTCATTTTGTTGTTGTTGTTGTTGATGCCTGACAGGCAGTCTGTCAGGACTGCAGTGGTCCTGGAGTTGAGGGTGGGGGCAGACAGACAGTCTGTCAGGACTGCAGTGGCCCTGGAGTTGAGGGTGGGGGCAGAAAGATAGAGTTGGGTGTCATCCCCATATATGTGGAAGTTGACCCCATGTCTGCGGATGATGTCACCGAGGGGGACCATGTAGATATTAAAGAGGAGAGAAGGACAGAGCCCTGGGGGACGCCAGACATGACAGTGTGGGGACTGGAGGAGAAACCGGTAGAGGCAACAAAGTGGAGACAGTGAAAGAGATAGGAATCGAACCAGACAAGGGGCAGGTCCGCGAAGATTGAGTGTGGAGGAGAGGCGGTGTATGAGGATGGAGTGGTCGACAGTGTCGAAGGCGGCAGAGAGGTCGAGGAGGACAGAGAGGCAGAGGAAGCCCTGATCACAGATGGTCAGAATGTCATTAGTGACTGTGACCAGGGCCGTTTCCGTGCGCTTGTGCACGTGCACACAGACACACACAGACGCACACACAGACACACACGCCACACAGACACACACACAGACACACACGTACACACAGACACACACGCACACACAGACACACACACACACAGAGACAGACACAGCCCATTGGTGACGAGAACATTACCTGTTTTCCAGTTGTTCTATGGCCTCGATCTTGGTGAGCTGCAAACAGGAAACAAAGACAACATCAGAGGCCGACCGCAACCTACTCCCAGGAGCTGCTGCCTCTTTGGAGGCGGGGAAAGATGGCTGAAATCACGGTCAATTTATTAAGTGATCTATTGGGGGAAGGAGTGAGGGGAGAGAGAAGCTTAAATAGAGTTATTGGGAATCGAGGTAAATGAGGAGAAATATTTCCGTGTTTTCTTGAAGTCACAAGCCACGGGGAGGCATCGACGGAGGGGCGGACGGGCACAGTGGGATGAGGAAGGGGATGGGGACATGGGGGTAAGGGGGCTGGGACTAGTTGGAGGGGTGGGGACATGGGGAGGAGCCTGGATGTGAGGGACGAGCCAGGACAGGGATTAGACGGGGAGAAGGGGAGGAGAAGAAGCTGGGACAAGAGGAGGAGCTGGGATGGGCAGGAGCAAAGGGAGGATCCTGGGGGAGGAGTCAGGAAGGAGGAGGATCTGAGACCCGGGGTGGGGGGAGCTGGGGTGAGGGTGGGGAACTCCGGGTGGGTTGGGGGCAGCTGGGAGGGGTGTGGGAACTGGGTTGGGGTGGGGGTGGAGAACAGTAAGCCCCAGTCCAGCACCTTGAGGAATCTTGCCTTGATTTTCAGATGTCTCTTTTCCCGTTCCGTCTCCTGAAGTGAAAACAAGAACCAGGTTTGGATCCAGGAACAACTGAGCCAGTTATACAGTGAGGAACAGTTACACACTGATCCAGGTGTCAGGCAAAGCCGACAGAGATGGTGGGGCAGAGGCACATTAATTAGCGTAGGTCTCTACACTTGTGTGTGAGATGCACTTTGGGATGTTAGTGATAAAGTAACGTGTGAGACACTCGGTAACCAACTCAGTCACATCAAACTCACATCATTTTTGCTTTTTTGCATCTCAAACATCTCGTTGAGTTGCATGATCTCTTGTTCCAGGGTTGAGATTTGGGTGTCCTTCTGTCTGAGCCTGGGGTTGGGGGAGGAGAGAGAGAGAGAGAGAGAGAGAGAGCATGAGGCTCAGTGCCCCTCAATCCCAGCAACTAAAACTATAATAATCCTTGCATTTGATACAGCGCCTTATCACGTCTTCGAGATGTCTCAAAGAGCTTCACAGGATATACTGTAAAGTGTATTTGTGGACAAAACGCAGCAGCCAATTGTACACAGCAGCGTCCCACAAACAGTCGGGGATTGAAGTGACCCAATTTTTTTTTCTTGAGGGATTATCATCAGGCTTGTGGAGTAAGGAAACTTGCCCAAGGTTTTGCCCTGCCGGGAATTGAACCCAGATCTCTCACTTGCAAGGTGAGGGCTCTTACCACTGAGCTGCAGGACTCCACTCAGTAATTAATGGCAGTTTATACAGTAGTCTTCATGTGGGGTAACATTTTGGAGCTCTGATACTCTTCAAACAGTTAATGTAGCATAGTGGTTAGAGCACTCGCCTCGCAAGGGAGAGGAGCTGGGTTTGATTCCCGGGCACAGTGAAACCGTAGCCAAATTTCCTAACTCTGCATAAAGTCCCTCGGTTTACCTAACAGTAAGTAGGAACCCGGTTGTTAGTCAGTTAGAGGATCACTTTCCATAGGTAATAATTCCTTCAAAATAAATAATTTGGTCCACGGCTGTTTGTGTAACGCTGCTGTGCACAATTGGCTGCCGCGTTTCACCCACAAAATATACAGTCAATTCACTTTATAGTATAATCTGTGAAGCGCTTTGAGACGTCGTGGAGACATGATAGGGCGCTATATCAAATGCAAGGATTATTATAATTAAATCAAGCGCTCGGGGACGCTACTCTGAGCGAAGGGCGCTATATAAATGCAAGTTGCTGCAGTTGTTATAAACTCCCTCAAAAAACTTTTTTTAATACCTGCTCTCAAGTTGCTCAGTCACCTCCAGTTTGGTGAGCTGAAAGGTTAGAAGAAAAGGACACGTGTTTTTAATCCACTGAAAGGTCAGGACTCATTGAGCCATTTCTCTCGTGTTTGTTTTCCTGAAGGAACCAGAAAGGCTCGATTTGAGAATCAAATGAGAATACTGTCCATAAATATTGATTTACCTTCAGGAATCTGGCCTTGGTTTTCAAATGTTTCCTCTCCTTTTCCTAGAATATCGGAAATTTTTTTTTAGACAAATTTATCCCTTGTATTTATCCCCAAATGCTAAAAATCTCACATTAATGTCACGATGTATAAATTAGTGTCTACTGAACAACAATACATGACATTTACACAGCGCCTTTCACCTCAGGAGGATGTTCCAAGGCATTGGATGGTCAGGGATTTGGACCCGAGCTGGGGATTGGGATCAGAAGGGTTGGAGGGTGGGGAAGGTGGGAGTAGGAGGGTAACCAAAGGTGCGGTCGAAGAGGAGGGTCTTGAGATGGGCGTTGAAGGAGGTGAGGGAGTCACTGCAATTTATGGGCTATCCTCCAATTTTATTAAAATTTTCCCTATAATAATAATAATCCTTGCATTTGATACAGCACCTTATCATGTCTTTGAGATGTCTCAAAGTGCTTCACAGGATACATGGTAAAGTGAATTCACTGTGTGTTTTGTGGGCGAAATGCAGCAGCCAATTGCGCACAGCAGCGTCCCCACCAACAGTTGTGGATTGAGTGACCCAATTGTTTTTGAAGGGATTATTACCACCGAAAAAGTGATCCACCAATCGACTAACAAGTGCTTTCCTACTTACTGGTGGTAAACAGAGACATGGTGGTGGGTGGGGGGGTGGAGGGAGGGATGGAAGGGATGGGCGGAGGGGAGGGAGAGGTGCTGAAACACACCAGTGTTTGGAGAAGCTCGTGATTTGGTTAGTTGGTGATTTGGTTAGTTGGTGATTTGGTGAGTTGATGAGTTGGTGAGTTGGTGATTTGATGAGTTGGTGATTTGATGAGTTGATGATTTGGTGAGTTAAGTGATTTGGTAAGTTGATGATTTGGTGAGTTGGTGATTTGGTGAGTTGATGATTTATTGAGTTAGTGATTTGGTGAGTTGGTGATTTGATGAGTTGGTGATTTGGTGATTTGATGAGTTGGTGATTTGATGAGTTGGTGAGTTGGTGATTTCATGAGTTGGTGATTTCATGAGTTGGTGATTTGATCAGTTGGCGACTTGATGAGTTGGTGATTTGATGAGTTGGTGAGTTGATGAGTTGGTGATTTGATGAGTTGGTGATTTGATGAGTTGGTGAGTTGGTGATTTGATGAGTTGGTGATTTCATGAGTTGGTGAGTTGGTGATTTGATGAATTGGTGATTTGATGAGTTGGCGAGTTGGTGATAACACAACAAACTCATGAAACGGGTGAGGGCACCTGACACAGAAAGTCAATGTGAAGCTGGGAAACACTCACCATAGCTTCATATCGCCGCTCGTATTCCAGCAGCAAATCTCGAATTTCTTCACTTATCATCAATCTGGGGAAGAAAAGGAAACTTATAGGGAGTGAAAACGTCTGATCCGGCCTCGCTGCCTGGAGTGACCGGGACAGTGACCGAGTCAGTGTTGCCAACACACAGCAGTCCTTGCCTGTCTCCCCAGCTCCACCATTCACAAATTCCAGCTGATACAATATGCCGCCGCCCGCACACTTACCCGCAGTAAACTCCCTCCCCCTATGACACCAGCCCTCGCCAGGCTCCACTGGCTCCCAATCACAGAACGGATCGATTTCAAGATCTCCGCACTCGTTTTCAAATCCCTTTACTCCCTGGCACCTCCCTCCCTCTCCCACCTCCTCACTCCCCAACCCACAGCCTCTGCTCAACTGGCTACTAACAGGAATCAGAAGAAGGAACACTCACGGATTGACAGCCTGTAAACTTTCTGCACCTGTGATCAATGCAGCGTAAAAATAAAGCTTTAGTCAGTGATGAGGTGGTCAGTGTTGTTGTGTTGATGATTATAAAAGGTTCCAGATTTACTGGTCCCCCTGGAACTGACTTAGTAACTGATGCTGTTTCTCTAACTGTTTGCCTCCAGCAATGATACACAAGGCTTGACCCCATGCGGCAATCCCCTCCCCTGCTTTATTATAAATAATAATAATAATCCTTGCATTTGACACAGCGCCTTATCACGTCTTCGAGACGTCTCAAAGCGCTTCACAGGATATACTGTAAAGTGAATTGACTGTATATTTTGTGGGCGAAATGCGGCAGCCAATTGCGCACAGCAGCGTCCCCACAAACAATCAGTTGAAGTGACCAAATTATTTTGGTTTTGATGAACCTGCAGAGTGAGTGCTGGGGGTTGGGGGGTCACTGTTTCACTGGAATCCAGACTCTCGCTTCCCCTGTGTAGCCCCAGCGAGAAGGAGATTAGTAAACCTGCCCAGAGAGAGAGCGAGTGAGAGAGAGGGGCCTCTTAGCCTTAGACATACGTGTGGATTATCTATAACATGTGACTGACCTGATTCCGGTCTCCATGGTTTTCCTGGTGTGAATAATGAGGCTTTAGACCGGGGTCTTTTATACTAACGGAATTATAACATAATATAATCCTGACACTTCAAACCACTAAAAAAAACATAGATTTGTAAATCTCATCTTGCTTATCAATCTCAATTGGTTCTCTCTGTCTCTCTGTGTGTCTCTATCTCTCTGTGTATCTCTGTCTCTCTGTGTGTGTCTCTCTCTCTGCTTGTGTGCATGTCTCTCTCTCTCTCTCTCTCTCTGTCTGTCCGTCTGTCTCTCTGTGTGTCTCTCTATATCTCTCTCTCTGTCTGTCTATCTCTGGCTCTCTTTCTGTCTTTTCTTCTCTCTCTGTGCCTCTCTGTGTGTCTCTCTCTTTCTGTGTGTGTCTCACTCTCTTTCTGTCCATCTGTCTCTCTCTCTCTCTGCCTGTGGGCATGTATCTCTCTCTTTGTCTCTCTCTCTCTCTGTGTCTCTCTCTCCCTGTGTGTCTCTCTCTCTCTGTCTATCTCTGTGTGTCTCTGTGTGTGTCTCTCTCTGTCTCTCTGTGTGTCTATCTCTCTCTGTCTATTTCTGTGTGTGTGTCTCTGTGTGTGTCTCTCTCTGTGTCTCTTTCTTTCTGTCTCACTCTCTCTGTCTGCATCTCACTCTCCGTGTCTCTGACTCTGTCTCTCTCTGTATCTCACTCTCTGTGTGTCTCTCTGTGTCTCTCTCTGTCTGTGTCTCTCTCTGTGTGTGTCTCACTGTGTTTCACTCTCTGTCTCCCCCTCTCTCTCTCTCTCTCTGTCTCTCCCTCTCTCTCTCTGTCTCCCTCTCTCTCTCTCTCTCTCTCTGTGTCTCTCTCTGTGTCTCTCTGGGCCACCTTTTCCCTGTTGCTGCCAGTCATTTTCTGCCTCTTTCTTGTCTTTCCCGGCGTGTCTCCAGTCGTTGTCGCTCTCTCGCAGGCCTCGGCTCTGACAGCTCCAGCGAATGGCAACGTCTAGACTGGGTTTAGCTCCTCCATTGTCACCGCAATCATTGCTGTTGCTTTCTCGATCTCGCTCTGCTCCCGTACAGATCGGGAAAAGGAGTGAGTCAGAGTGAGAGAGGGACAGTGAAAGAGACACACAAACACAGTCAGAGAGAGATAAAGAGACAGAGAGAGTTAGCGACAGAGAGAGTTAGCGACAGAATCAGAGACATATATACAGAAGGGGACACAGTGAGAGAGAGACAAAAAGACACAGAGAAAGAGAGAGAATACAAAATTGAAACCACTTTAGATTTTCACTTTCAGCATCAACCACATCATCACATCATCATCAGAGCGCTCTAGGGCCTACCCTGTGTGAGGAGCGCGATATAAACGCAACTTGTTGTATTTTTGTAGGCCACCAAATCCAGAGCACCTCAGACGTCAAGGTCCCAATAATCTGGCTGGAGTGGGGGGTGAAAATACACTCACAGTCTCCCTCCCCCACACAGACACAGGCACACACTCATAGTCTCTCACTACCATCCTCTCTAACTAACCACACTGACACATCACCTGCCATGGAGGTGATGATAATAATAATCCTTGCATTTGATACAACGTCTTATCACATCTTCGAGATGTTTCAAAGCGCTTCACAGAATACACTGTAAAGTGTAGTGACTGTATGTTTTTTGGGCAAATTTATTAATTGAAATGTACCCGTTCCCCTGTCACTCACCACAATCCAGTTCAGCCAACTCATCCAATTCATCCATGATGTCTCCCCAGCTTTTCTTGGGAATACAATCTACAACGAAGAGAGAGAGAGAGGAAGCGAGAGACGGGCCCAAACCCCAAACTCTTCTGGAATAGCAAAAAGAAAAACACTTCCAGATTCAGGAATCCACCGATCTCTCTAGGCAATTTGGAATTTTAATTTTTTGGGGGGTGTCAGTCAGGCGTCTGACACATACGGAAACCCATTACCGTGCTTAAGGGTCTCCAAACCAATCAGAGATTTTCATGCCTCCCACATACACATGGGAATCCCATAGATTTGGAATTTGATGAACTGTGAAGTATCCCCCCACCCACTCCTGAACATTACTGGGTACCACAACTGTGGGGAAAATATTTCTTCTGGTCTCAACACATCGCAAAATGTCAGCAGCTCTCGCCCCTGCTCACACTCACCTTGCACTGGAAACTGCTCCATAATAATCTGAAAAACAAAAGAAACTCGGAAAACATATCTCCACCTCTACCCAACCTGTCAGGACTCACATCCCACAGTCCATTCGCCTCGACCCCTCCCTCGCTTCCTTCAAGGCCTGTCTCAAGACTTTCCTCTTCGACTGCACCTTCGGTCATCCTCCCACCACTACCCTCCCCACCCTCCACCCCTCCTGATCCCAACCCCCAGCTTGGGTCCAAATCCCTGACTGTCCAGCGCCTTGGGATGTCCTCCCGATGTGAAAGTCGCTATGAAACTGTCATTTGTTGTTGTTGTTATTAAGAATCTCCCATTTCCTCCTTGGTCTCTCCAAGGTGGAGATTTACGGCTCATCACCAGAAGCCACTGCTGCTCACCTCCATTACTTTGCCCATACGATCAGCCATTGTGGTGGGGAGGGTATTTAACTCGCAAGGAGGAAGGTGCTTCATGGCTATGTGTGGTTCTTATGTAATCATTCCTTACATTCCAGCAGGTCACAGAATAGACATGTTCAGTTCATTGCTCTGTCCCCCACATCTACCACCAGCCCCACGCTCTGGTGCCTCAGCCCCTCCAACTGCCTGAGCCCCACCGCCTCCCATGTGCCATCCTCAACCCCACCCCACCTGCCCCCTCAGCCCCACCCACCTACCCACAGCCCCACCCATTTGCCCCTAACTTTGAGTGCTTTAACCACGAATTACACAGAACATTTCTGCAGGGAAACAAGTCATTCAGCCCAGCCAGTCAGTGCCAGTGTTTAACACTCCACCCGAGCCTCCACCCCTCCTCGTGCCCTCCCTTCCCTTTCCTCGTCGTGTAACCTTGTGTGCATGACACGGGGAGCGATTACCTTCTTTTTAGTGGATCCTTAACATCCACCTGATCTGTGCCCAACCAGACAGGGTCTCAGTTGGAGTCCCATCCAAAGGAGAGCATCGGGAACCACTGGAGTCAGTGACCGGAGCTCAGCTCCCCATCTGGGGCTTGAAACCACAACCTGCTGATCCTTTGGCAAAGAGTCTGCCAACTGAGCTGATCGGGCACACGCCCCAGAGACATTATTATGATGTAACAATGAACCCAAGTGACACATAGAAACACCAACAATTCTGGCTAATTGAACCTGGGATTTTTTTAATCCCCAGTTAATAAATCCCACGCACATCCTTACCGTAAGGATGTTTACCTTAAGGATGTTTGTGGGATTGATTAACTGTGGGGATAAAAAAAATGTAATACACGAGTAACACACATGGTTTAAGTCACACAGATACAACAATAATAATAATCCTTGCATTTGTTACAGCGCCTAATCATGTTTTTGAGACACAAACCGCTTCACAGGATATACCGTAAAGTGAATTGACTGTATATTTTGTGGGCGAAACGCGGCAGCCAATTGCGCACAGCAGCGTCCCACACACCGGCGTGGGTTGAAGTGACCAATTTATTATCATATTTTATTTTCTTATTTATAAAGTTATAAATAAGACAAAAATAAAAACTTACCAGGGAAAAGTTCAGAGACTGTAAGAAAAAAAAAGTGCAACAATAAAAAATGAGTCTTATTGCAAAACAATCACAATCTAAATCAGTATTAGGTATAAAACGTTATTGATTATATAATAAACTCACCGTTCGTTCACAAGTATCAAAATGTACACAATAATGACTGTAAATGCCAACCTTTGGGGCTGAGGATTCTTTCAGGTGTTTTTAATTTAAAAACAAGTCTTAAAATGTATTATTATTTGGTTGAGGATCATCGGATATACAACACTTTGTTTTAATATAAGGGAGTAATTAAAATATGCGATAGCAGATGGTGTGTGTGGGGGGTGTGTGTCAGCCCCGCACCGCCCGCACCGCCCGCACACCGCACCGCCCGCACACCGCACAGCCCCGCACCGCCGCACCGCCCCGCACCGCCGCACAGCCCCGCACCGCCCGCACACCGCACAGCCCCGCACACCGCACAGCCCCGCACCGCCCGCACCGCCCCGCAACCCCAGTGGCTCTCACACAGGAGAGAACCCCAGACTCCACGTGAACAATCCGCCATTGTGTCGCCACCACCAGCGATCACCCACTCTCCCTCCCTCCATCCTCCTCTTCCTCCCTCCCTCCATCCTTCCTCCTCCTCCATCCTTCCTCTTCCCTCCCTCCATCCTCTTCCTCCTCCATCTTCCATCCCTCCCTCCTCCTCCCTCCCTCCTCCTCCCTCCATCCTCCCCTCCTCCTCCCTCCATCCTCCCCTCCTCCTCCCTCCATCCCTCCCTCTCCTCCTCCATCCACCACCTGGTGCTAAAGCGGCGTTACTATCGCTCCTCAACCCCCGCCCCTCCCCCTCTCTCCCCCTCTCTCACCCCTCCCTCCCTCCCCTCTCCCCCCCCCCCCCCCCAGGAGGGGACCCTGACTCCAGGGCAGAGCACTGACACTGGTTTGTAAACACCAACTAACTAACTAATGACTAACTAACCACGTGGAGCTGTGTAACATATTACAGTTAAACCCTCTCACTCCGCTTTCAAACCTTCTGAACACCTACTTTCCATATCTCCGGGAAGGACAGTGACATTCACGTCAGAGGTCATCACCAGGTGCTGCACAGTCAGGGATTTGAACCCAAGCTATAGGGGTTGGGATCAGGGAGGGTACGAGGGTGAGAGAAGGCGTGGTTGAAGAGGAGGGTTTTGAGATGCGCCATGAAGGAGGCGGGTGAGGGTTCAAGGCGAAGGGACTGGGGATGGAGTTCCAAAGGGTGGCGGGCGGCAGAACGCCCAACCATGGAGGGTGGAGCAGGCCACAGCTTGTGGAGTGGAGGGAGCGGACAGGTTGAATTGGTGATGCCAATGGGTTTCGATGTGTGATCACGGTGATTGTTGCGTGTTGTGTGTCAGACACCCACCCGCTAGGCTGGCTGATCAGTGACGGGTTTCTGCGTGTCACTCCCCCCCCCCCCCCAACACACACACACACATACAGACCATGGTGTGAAAGTCTCAGGACACAGGTTTGATTCACACCCTATCATCAGCCTCAGCACCCTGAGCGAGGATTGAGAAACACATGAACCAATATCTCCGCAGCCCCTCACTGCCCACCCTGGTAGGGATGAGAGACCTGGATGGGGTTTGGCTAAGGTGATCTCAGTGATTCACTGGACACTAGCGAGACTTGCCCACAAGGAATGTTTGCCTGGGCTACATTCCGGAGTCTGTCACGACAGGAGGAGCAGAAAATTGGCCAATAGACACAAGATATTGTCGCAAAGTGATGAGAGAGAAGACCCCAGGAACAAAAGGCAACAAACAAACATGCGCAGATTTTCCCCACGTTACTGGAGCAGAAGAATGAAAGCAAATTTTAAGGAGGACATCTGACCATTTTCAGGGTGGTTTAATGAGAACATATATGAAGGTGGTGGGTGGGCAGGGTGGGGCTGCTTCATATGCACAGCAAAAAGAGCTTGACAGGTAGTTAAGGAATTATTTAATCTGTTCAGCACCTTAATAATCCTTGCATTTTGATATAGTGCTTTTCACATCTTCTATACGTCTCAAAGCGCTTCACAGAATATACTGCAAAGTGAATTGACTGTATATTTTGTGGGTGAAACGCGGCAGCCAATTTGCACACAACAGCGTCCCACAAACAGTTGTGGATTGAAAATGACCAATTTTTTTTTGAGGGATTATTATCAGGCGTGTGGAGTAAGGAAACTTGCCCAAGGTTTCATCCTGCTGAGAATTGAATCCAAGTCTCTCGCTTGCAAAGTGAGTGCTCTAACCATTGAGCTGCAGGACTCCATGAACCCTGGTGAGGATAGGCTTGGAATACATACAGATGGCAATAATTTGGCATGAGACTGTGGGTGCCGCGTGGAGACTTTCTGTCCGAGGAGGAAGGCAGTTCCGTGTAGGACTAATCTTACACCCTTCAATCACTTACAAACAGAGCCAGATCCGACCACTGGGTGAGCGACCCAACCAGCCATCTTTAGACGACCTCCCGATGTGAAAAGGCGGTATCCAAATGTAATTTGTTGCTGTCTGTTGTAACCCGAACACTTGTTGATGGATTGATTAGCAGCTTTAAAATCATAACAATTCTATTTTTCAGCCAACAATCCCCCCCACCCCCGCATTGATCTCACACATTCTCCTCCTCCTCCTCCGGGAGAGATTTTCACAGCACTGTTGTGCTTGTCACTCATCAGGCACCGAGCTTTGATGTAAACAAAACTGCTTTCTTCCGTATTAGAGGTGAGCATGACCTGTACATCACCCCCCAAACAAACCTCACCATTACACCAGGGGCACAAATGTCAAGGCAGCACGAACCCCTCATATCCTCCACTGCCAAGGTTTGAAACCTCAATAGAGGAGGAGCTACAGGAGGAGGAACTATGGAGAGGAGGAGCTGTGGAAGACTATGGAGGAGGGGCTATGGAGGAGAGGAGGGGCTATGGGGAAGGGGGTTATGGCAGAGAGCTATAGAGAGGAGGCAGAGAGGAGGAGCTTTCAAGGAGAGGAAGAGCTGTACGAAGGTGAACTTTGAGCACTGATGACCTGCACCAACAAGGCTGGGAGCAATGGTTAACCCAGGCCAGAGCAGCCTCACCCAGCGAGCACCCAGTGCAGAGCCAGGCCCCAGGTCAGCCCAGTCCCAGGCCAGCCTCTAGCCCCAGTGCAAGTCAGCCCCAACCCCACCCCAGAACCCAACCCCTATCCCAGAGCAAAAGAACTCTCAGTGCAACCCTACCAGATGCAATTTCCCCTCATCCTGGCCAAATCTTCATGTATCCTCATTTCCTCCCTCCCCTCGCCACCCCACCTCACTCTCACACACACAACATGTTAGGAACTAGAGTACTTTGTTAATGCTGATTGTTATATATAATAATACTTGCATTTGATACAGTGCCTTATCACGCCTTTGAGACATATCAAAGTATTTCACAGGATATACTGCAAAGTGAATTGGCTGTATATATTTTGTGGGCAAAACCTGGCAGCCAATTGCGCCCAGCAGCATCCCACAAACTGACGTGGATTGAGTGACCAATTTTTTTTGAAGGTATTATTACCCCCGGAAAAGTGATATGCCAATCGATGAACAACCGGGTTTCTACTTACTACTAGGTAAGTAGAGGCAAGTGGAGTAAGGAAACCTGCCCAATGTTTCACTCTGCCGGGAATTGAATCCAGGTCTCTTGCTTGCGAGGCGTGTGCTCTAACCACTGAGCTACAGGACTTCACAGCTCCATATAACAGCACTTGGCTGTGCCCAGGCCAGCCCTGACTGACGGCCGGCTCAGGAACACCGAGACCCTTCGTCCCTTTGACAGTTGTACAACCTACAGCAATGAAGTCTGGAAACAGTTTGGCTGTTTTGCCACAGTGTATATTCTCTACACTCCCACAGCCAGGCAGAGCAACAACCTTCTCAGTACATGATCTGACATTAGTTAAGCACCTTCACCTTATAAAATCTGGAATATTAATATAAAAGTCCTGCCATCCAGCGCCTCGTCTTAAAACAGTGACCTTTGCTCAGAAGGTTCCACTTGTTTACATTAAACTTAGATTTTATTTTGACGCCTAGTTACCAATACAGTCAGTTCACACCTACACTGATGGCCGGTGGACAAGCGCCCCTTTCTTCAAAAGTCACCGTTTTATTAATTTATTGATTTATTAATTTATTCCATCATTTTGACCGGCTGTTTGGAATGGACAATGTACATGAACGTCTGTGCGATGTTAAAGTCAGGGGGAAGCCCTCCGTCTTTGTGGGCCTCCACGTGTTTGATCATAAGGTTCAGGGTGGGGCAGTACTTGTGGCAGACAGTGCAGCAGTACATGAGGGCGCCCGAGTGTGTCTTTAGGTGGTTTTTGACGGTGGAGCGACCCCGGAAGAACTTGTGGCACAGTTTACACTCGTACGGTTTCTCCCCCGAGTGGATCCGCAGGTGATACTGGAACTCGCTGGAGTGGGAGAAGCGCTTCCGGCAAAACTCACACTCGTACCAATTCCCTTTGGCGCTGGCCTTGCCGTGATTGACCTGCAGCAGCTCGTGGTGAAGCCCGGGCAGGTGGCAGTCACTGGTGGACTCCTGTGAAGGCGACATTATTAGAGTCTTTTTCAGCCACTGGTGCTGCTGCCCCCCCCCGCCCCCCAGGAGGTCTTTCACCCCCTCCGCGTGGTGCTTCTTGTGGATCTTCATGTGGTTCTGGAACGAAGCCTCCAAGCGGAACTTTCTGCTGCAGAAATTACACTCAAACAAGTAGGACTCCAAGCCCTGGTGTGAGGACATGTGCTGCTCCAGCAACCCTTGGTCCACAAAGCTGTCCCCGCACACAGAGCAGGAGAAGATGGAGATGTTCATGTGGGACAACACGTGCCACATCAAGCTGCACACTGAGCGGGAGGGCTGCTCGCACACACAGCACGACAGGCTTTTCATGTCCAGGTGAGAGAGCACGTGTTCCTTCACAGCCAGGAACTCCCTCGCTGTGGCTTTCCCGCACACGGCACAAAACAGCTCCGTGGGCGAGGCTCCGAAGCTGGCCTCGGCTGGGAGGATGGTGTTGGGTTGGATGATGATGTTGGTGTCGTAGGGTTTGGCTTTCCTGTGTCCCGCCACCTGCCACTGGGTCACGAACTTCATCTCGCACATGTCACAGGCGAAGAGGAAGATGCCGACGTGAGAGAGCACATGGGTGATGCGGGAGCTCCTGTCGGTGAACTTGCCTCCGCACACTCGGCACACGCCGGCCTTCATGTCGATGTGTAGTTTGCCGTGCTGCCGGATCAGCCCCATGTTGGCCGGTAACAGCTTGCCACACACCTGGCAGGGTAGCGCTTTGCTCTCGCCCTCACCCTCCCCATCCTTCACACAGACCAGATCCTCGTCCTCGCTGTCATCCGTCAGCTCAATTACCTCCCCCGAGCGGCTCTCCTGCTGCTCCTCAAACTGCAGCGTCTCGTGGTCCATGCCCTCAAACGGCAGGCACTCCATCTCCTTCGCCGCCTGAGCCTGCAGATCAGCGCTGTTACTCACACACGGACTCCCACTCTCCTTCAGACCCTCCCCAGGCAGCAGGAGGCTGGTCTGATTATAATACCCATTGCTTTGTATCTCGTACAGTTCACAAGGTCCTTTGCTTGTGGGTAGAGCGATACTCTCTGTCGAGGTGGCCTGGCTGTATTCCATCTCCAAGTTGTCCTCCTCTGTTTTGGTGGGTTGTTGGTACATCACGGACAGGCTGGGGCCGTTCTCGGAGCCCACACTCCTATCCTCGCTCTTGTAGCTGTCTCCGACCTCCACCTGCATGATGTAGCCTCGGTTCTCACACAGCTGCGAGCCAGAGTTCCTGGAGTCCGGTCCGGCAGGGTTCTGCTCCTCGGAGGCTCCATATCCCCTGCCCAGGCCCTGTGGGTGCCGGCTGCTCTCTGTCTTCTCCAGGTCAGGGAATGTGGAGTAACAGGCCTTGAGGAGGTCCTGCATTCCTAGCTTTTCAGCCACCTCGTAGATCACACCCACATTGATCAGGTCAGTGAACAGCTCTGCCGTGTAAATGAAGTTTAGGATTCGCTCAAAGTTTGCCGGAGTGATGAAATCCACCACATATGTCCTTGTCGTGTTGACCTCTGAGTGCAGGAAGAGCTTCTGGAAGTAGCCAGCGGCACACGCCAGCACAGACTTGTGAGCTGAAAACGTCCGGTTCCCGACCACAATAATGACATCGCACATGGTTTCAGAGAGACGGAACTTGTTCAGTTCCTTGAGCAGATTGTTGGGATGGTCTGCGCTGTGCAGTTTGATTCTCATACCCATGCTTTCTGCTCGTCCTTTGAGAGATCTGTGACTCAAACCGGCAAACTAACACCCTCAGCCTTACACCTTTCCATGGACACACACTCCCAATTGAGAGCAAAGGTGGGGGGGGAAACCTGAAAACGAGGATAAACAGATCAGAAACAATCCAGAAGATTCCCAATCAAACAAATTCACCATATTCTCCTGTTCATCTCGAGTCAGACTCCAGAGTCAGGCTGTAACATCATTGGGCAGCAGGAAGGGTAACTATAACAATAATCCTTGTATTTGGTACAGTATTTTATCACATTTTTGAGACATCTCAAAAGCACTTCACAGGATATACTGTAAAGTGTGTTGACTGTGTATTTTGTGGGCAAATGTGGCAGCCAATTTGCACACAGAGACATCCCATAAACAACTATGGAATGAGTGACTAGTTTTGTTGGGGGATTGTCGGACACGACACCAGGAAAAAANTCCAAATGTACACTAACACAAAGCAGTGTAGCTTTACCAATATAATATAAACATGCAATTTACGTACACACAACCACCAGCAGGCAACAATCTCTGTTTGCCTAGAAGTGTGCAAAGTTCCGCCTGAGCTCCAAGTAGCAGAACCATATTTACAGAATCAGATTAGTGAGGAAAGATGTGAATGTTACAGAGATGAATCTGGCAGCAACATTTTACAAAGAACCAGGAGATGAGAAGCCTTTGCATTTGGACAAACAAGGAAGCCACGATAACACCGGCTATCGAGGACATTTATTTACTGGCTTTAACACTGCGTTTTCCATTAAATAACGGTATTGTAAGTCAAACAAGTCCAGCACAGCAGCTTTCATTCAAAATAAAAATAATAACCCTTGCATTTCTTATAGCGCCTTATCACATCGTTGAGACGTCTCAAAACGCTTCACAGAATATACTGTAATATTTGAAATACTAATTATAAAGCCGTGATGATGAACCGGACGCTGAAGTAAATGTATAGGTAAATCTAGCTGCGCCTTCCCACAAGATGCAGATCAGAGCTGTTTAAGTGGATACAGTATCTGGTGAAGAAGCACAGTTCTATTCAGTGCTGTTCAGTTATTTACTGTAGTCTTAGTTTGGGACTTGGAACTCATATAGTCCAGGCTGACGCTCCAGCGCATCACTGGGAGTAGAGAACATTGTCGGAGACGCCGTCCTTCAGACAAGACATTAAACCTCACTCCGCTTCCATGCCTTCTTCAGAGCGGATGTTAAAGATCTCCCACGGCACTGTCGGTGGGAGGGGGGGGAGGTGGAGAAAGAGCTGGGAGTTTCTCTCCCTCTCCCCCAGTGTCCTGGCTCACAAAACACACAGTCACTACACTTAACAGTAACTGTAAGTCCAGGGAGGCGTTCTGAGATGTCTTGGACAACTACAAAGATCCACAGTGTCAGTATATAAACTCCAGGATTGAGGGACAAATGAGAGGATATAAAAAAGGAAAGGGCAGCCATAGCATCATTTTGGGTAGAATTAATAGATGGTAACAGAGGTAGACTATTATTTGGGGTTTGCTATAGATCACCAGGCCAGGGTGATGATATTAATAATAATAATCGCATTTGATACAGCACCTTATCAAGTCTTCGAGACGCTTCAAAGCGCTTCACAGAATATACTGTAAAGTTAATTGACAATATTTTTGTGGTAAAACATGGCAGCCAGTTGCGTACAGCAGCATCCCACAAACAGTTGGTCATGGATTATTATTTATTTATTGAAGGGATTATTATCCCCGGAAAGCGATCTGCCAATCGACTAACAACCGGGTTCCTGTTAAACGCCGGGTAAACAATAAGCAGTGTGTGTGGAGTAAGGAAACTTGCCCAACATTTTGTTTCGTCCCATCTGGGAATCGAACCCAGGTCCTCACGCTTGCGCTCTAACCACTGAGCTACGGGATAACAATAATCCTTCCATATGATATAGCGCCTCATTACGTCTTCAAGACCTCTCAAAATGCTTCACACATATACACACACATACATCTACATATACAGACATACATGCACACACTAACATATACACACACATATGTACATGCACTCACATACACACTCACATGTACATGCACTCACATACACACATGTACATGCACTCACATACACACTCACATGTACATGCACTCACATACACACATGTACATGCACTCACATACACACATACACATGTACATGCACTCACATACACACACACATGTACATGCACTCACATACACACATACACATGTACATGCACTCACATACACACACACGTGTACATGCACTCACATACACACACACACATGTACATGCACTCACATACACACATACACATGTACATGCACTCACATACACACACACACATGTACATGCACTCACATACACACATACACATGTACATGCACTCACATACACACACTCACATGTACATGCACTCACATACACACACATGTGTACACAAGCCACGGGGCCCCAACCATAGTATTTGGAGATTATGATTATTATCGGTGATGATGATGGAGGTTCAGGGGTTGTGGCCCCAAAGTACCCGCAAAAATACAAAGGTTGTTGAAGCGCACACACGGGGCCGACGAGAAGCGCTTCCCCCCCCCCAGAGGGTGTGTGAGAGCCGCTGCCCGGGGCCTAGGCCGAGGCTGGGGGCCGCTCCCGGGAACAAAGGCCGAGGCCTCGGACTCCTTGTCGCCCTCAGGCCCCGGCTTCACTCCCTCCCGCCCCGGCCTCGCCGTCCAGGGGCCGCCGCCGCCGGGCCTCTCTCTCCCCCCACCCCGGCCGCTTCCCCCCGCAGCCCGAGCGCCGCTCACCCGCAGTTGAGGAGCTCCCTCCCGGCTTCACTGGGCCCTTAGCAACCGGCGCCCGCCCGCCCGCCCGCCAGCCCGCCACACACTGCACCCGCCGCCGACAGCGCCCCCTCCCGGCCGGAGGGCTGGCGGCCGCCACTGGAGCTGCCCCTCTGCACCCCCCGTGTGTGCGTGTATCCCCCCCCGTGTGTGTGTGTGTGTGTGTGTGTATCTCCCCCCCCCCCGTGTGTATGTGTGTGTGTATCCCCCCCCGTGTGTGTGTGTGTGTATCCCCCCCCGTGTGTGTGTGTATCTCCCCCCCCCCGTGTGTGTGTGTGTGTGAGATCTCCCCCCCCCCTGTGTGTGTGTGTGTGTATCTCCCCCCCCCCGTGTGTGTGTGTATCTCCCCCCCTGTGTGTGTATCTCCCCCCCCTGTGTGTTCTCCCCCCCGTGTGTGTATCTCCCCCCCCGTGTGTGTATCTCCCCCCCCCGTGTGTGTGTATCTCCCCCCCCCCCGTGTGTGTATCTCCCCCCCCCCGTGTGTGTATCTCCCCCCCCTGTGTGTGTATCTCCCCCCCCCGTGTGTGTGTATCTCCCCCCCCCCCTGTGTGTGTATCTCCCCCCCCCCCCGTGTGTGGTATCTCCCCCCCCCCCGTGTGTGTGTATCTCCCCCCCCCTGTGTGTGTATCTCCCCCCCCCCGTGTGTGTATCTCCCCCCCCGTGTGTGTATCTCCCCCCCCCCGTGTGTGTGTATCTCCCCCCCCCTTGTGTGTGTATCTCCCCCCCCCCCGTGTGTGTATCTCCCCCCCCCGTGTGTGTGTATCTCCCCCCCCCCGTGTGTGTGTATCTCCCCCCCCGTGTGTGTATCTCCCCCCCCCCGTGTGTGTGTATCTCCCCCCCCATGTGTGTGTATCTCCCCCCCCCTGTGTGTGTATCTCCCCCCCCGTGTGTGTATCTCCCCCCCCCCCGTGTGTGTGTATCTCCCCCCCCCCCCCGTGTGTGTGTGTATCTCCCCCCCCCCCCTCTCCGCGCCCCCCATCCATCACCATCCTTCCTTTTCACTCTTTAAATGCTCCAATAAGCAGTCACTGGGGGTGGGGGCTCCTCCCGCTCAGCTCCTGGTGACCCTACAGCCAAAGCCCTGAGGTTCAGGGAGGGTGGTCCGAGCTGGACAGGCAGCGACACCAATGGCAAACTGTGTGGTTTCAGCTGATTAGACTCCAGCAGTTACCCCAACGCAACAACGACAAATTACATCTGTTTAGCACATTTCAGGTCAGGAAGTTATCCCACAAGGCAGAGCCCCAAACCTTGGCTCCTGACAACCTGCGCCTAATACTTTCCAGAATTAGGTAAGCAGGTTACGTCACATTAGGGAGAGAGAGAGAGCGCATTCCATTCCAACAATCTATCTCTGGGATTTCCATGAGTAGTTGGGAAGCAGAGAATTCTCAGCTTGGTTTGGATGCTCTTAGCCACGGTGATGACAGACACCGGGCTGCCCCCCAAAATGAAAGGCTCTGAGACTCTACCTCTGTGACGTGTGCTCTATAAATGGAAGTTGTTGTTGTCGTTGCTTCACTCACTGTCAGCCGGCATCCTTGCCCTCTCGTTCTTCATTCCAAAGATGCCCCAAAGCAGCACAGCGCCCAGGGAGTCATCCAGTCACTGTCTCGAGTCCACATTGGTCCGACACAGCAGATTCCGCACCAAGTAAATCCTGTCAAAAAATTCCGCAAATTAGACTCCTCCGTGGGGTGACGTGATGTGATAAATGACATGATGCAAGACATTGCACCTCTCACCTGTCATGAAACATAAAAGCACAAAACACTGATCTCAAGTGTTGTTGTCGCACAGAGAGGAGACACTTTGCTTTACTACGTTGGGAGTTAGTCGCAGGTGTAGAGAATTGTCCTTCTTGTCCATTCAGGGATCCAGACTCTCTCACCCACAAAATCAGACACTCCAGGGGGTGAATCATCCTTGCATTTGGTTATAGTGCCTTTCATGTTGGGAGCATGTCCCAAAGTGCTTCACAAGATCTACTGTAAAGTGCAGTGACTGTGTGTTTTGTGGACCAATGCCTTCCCTAGTGCAGTGTTTCTTAAATGTGGCCACAGCAGCTTCCCCCCCACCCCCCCAACCATAGGAGATGTGAAGCTGCTTTTGGTCAGGTTTAGTATCATTACACTAAATACAGCGCTAGTCCTACAAACTGGAAGAGGTTTGTTCGTGTAATTACTCTTAACTGCTCAGCCAATTACTACTGCACAGACAATTCTAACCCCTAATTATAATAATATTTTTTATACACATCTCAAATAGATTCCATTCATTGCATGGCTCTCGTAACTACGGTCTATGCAAACTTTGGTGAAAAAACGGTTTTCTCAAATGTGGTTTGTCAAATGAACAGAAATAAATGAAAACCATTTGAGATTTGCAAATGTCTATATTTCCTTTATTTTTCATATGATTAACCGCGGATTTTTATTAGTAAAATCTAGCCCTGCAGCCATCAGTGGGCACACAACTTGAGGCCACAAAAAATGTGTCCGAGATTCACTGCCCCAAAGATTCCTTGATCATGAAATTCTTTTTCAGAACAGAGGCAACGCAAAAATTTAAACATTTATTTAATTGAACTTTACAGATCTGTACAAAGTGTAAACTCCTTTCTACAAGAAATATTTGAAAAGCACACGGAGTATCGTATTGCCACGGGGAAAAAAACAATCTTCGAGAAAAGTTACACATAGAAAGAACACTTTCAAAACTCAATAAATTTACACCCAGAGTGCGAGACACTTTGTTTTTCTGTAATTGTTGAGACAGTAAAACAGATGATTGTAGACAAGTCACAGGAACAAACATAGGCTGTTGGCAAATCGACCCAATGTACTGGAGCCTTTAAGGATTGGAGCAAATGGTATTCAAAAGGCAATACTTTTAGACTAACTCGTGATATAGTACCTCGTCTCGTCATGATTCATTAAAAAAAATTCTGTCACCTAATTTATTTGTTGATTGATTCACCTTGTAAATTGTTTTTAATTTCTCAACCCTCCTTGAAACCTTTCTCCCGTAAAACGGTGACTTCTGTAGATCTTAGACTGGGGAAAGGGGAAAAGGGGACCATGGGATGGGGGAAGAGAGAGAGGGAGTGGGGAAGAAGGGGGGTGGGTGGGAAGAGTGATGTTAGCAGACTCTGGGTCAGCTGTAGCTTGCCATTAATGCCATATGTGGTTGGGTTGCTGAAGGCAGGGTTGTCCTGTCTGACTGGAATCTCATCGTACCGGGGTAGCCACTTGGCTTAGCGCACAGAGGAAGTCTGGGAGATAATGAGGCTGTACCTAACGCTGATCACTAAACATAGTGATTTGATTATGATAATGGGAAATCCCCTTCATCTTAAAATGGAAAATTCCATTCTGCACAAAGACATAGCAAATAGATCCCTAATGTTCACGACCAACACAAGATAAACACCACCGACTGTGGAAGTTGGGGGTCGCTGAATGGTACATTGCATTCACGCTCCCTTTGTAAACATCAAGACACGATAGTGATACATTACAAAATCTTACCACTTTGTGGACTTCAGATACATTTAAAGGTTTTATTTTAAAAAAAAGTTAATTTACCAAAAGTCAGAAGTTTTCCTTTTGCTACATATTAATCAGAGAGGTTCACATCTCTGATCTTGTGATGCACATTAAGAACAAACTGTACATCCTGGTCTTCAATAGTTTCATTTGATTTACATGAAGTTGATAATAATGCCCATTTCTCTGTTGAGAAATCAAGTTACAAACTGATTTGTTGGTAAAATGGAAGCATTTGGGAAATCAGCCCATTTACAGACGCCAGGTTCAACTTGATCCCAGTTCACATTTGAAGGAAAATATTGTCCTCTCTGCTCTCTGACGTCTAAGGAGAAAAATTCAATTTCTCAGTCTGGAAAAGCACAGAGCTGGAAAAGCTCAATTTCTGTAACTGTGCTGAACAGAGGCTTTCAGATGTGCTCTGAGGCGCTATCCTATGTGAAGATGCTCTATGAATATTGTTGCTGTTGAGAACAGGAAGAGTGAGGAGGGGGGAAGGAGGAATGGGGCAATATTCAACCAGGTACAACAGAGCAACATCCCATTTCCAGCTAAGTGTGGGGTATTGATTTTGTAACCAGACCTCCCCGACTCCCACTTATCACTTGAGTGGAAATTAAAAAAAAGCCCCCGCCCCACTCCTTCCCCCCCGCCCCCCCCCACCGTTGCTCCCCCTCCCCCCTGCCCCCCTCCGCCCGCCCCCCCCACCCGTTAATTACAGTTCACTTGATTTCAGCTGTTGATGAATCAAGACCTTGAACAAGTTTCTACAAATACAGAATTACAATAAAAACATCTGAAAATTTAATTAATTTGAACAGGATCAACCAACGATTCACAAAAGATGCTGCAGCATGTTTTTAAAAAGAGAATAAACTAACTTTTGAGCACAATAATATTCGGCAAACACAAGGAAGCAATGGAAGCTAATCACAAGAATCAAATCCAATAATAAGTCAAAACTATGTAAAAAAAAACCTCTTCATGGGAAACATTTACAGTGAGGAACATTTCACCTGTTTTAATTTAAAGTTTAAAGGATTTTTTTGTGGGTTTTAAAAAATACCTGAAACAGATTCGCTTTTATATCATTTTTTTTTAAAAAAAGAGAAAAAAAATCGTGCCTTTCTCCGTCCCCAAAACAAGGCAAAAAACATATTCAGAGAGAACACGACTTCCGAGGAAATAAAAGCTGGTCTCCAAAATGATTTCAAGGGGAGAGGAAAGTAACCGTGTGGAGGAGTGAGTGAGAGACAGAACAGAACGTAGGGGATGTGAATTGGTTGCCAAGATGAGTCTTCTGTTAAACCATAGTCTATGATGGTTGAGCACTCTGGGAGGTTACCCTGCGTGAGGGGCACTACATAAGTGCAAGTTGTTGTCATCGTTGGTTCGTCTAACTCTGATTGCTGTGCATAAGGTGTTTGGACAGATCAGCACTTTGTGCAGAAGTCTAGAGATCCCCTCTCTCACTGATGGATGTTACACTGTTTCTCTCTGTGAAGTTTCTGGTCAGAGTTTTCTCCAACTGTCTACAGTGGATACGCTAACCATCCCGGCCGCCATTCAGTTCAAATTAAATTGTTTCCCGTCTCCACAAGTCAACAGAAATTGGGCTGTTGTTTATTTGCGCTGGAGCTGCAAAGCCCCCACCCGCACCCCAGCCACCCGCGCCCTACACACACCAGAGGCTGGAGGCACTCATGGCACTGTACCTCCCTCAGCAAACAGACATCCATGTCCTCAGGAGAGGGGACGGGAGAAAAACATGGGCTGTTCATAATGTCGCACGACAATGATCTGCTTGATAATCCTGCGCTGCTCTTGCTGCTGCAGTGACTGTAGGGAAGGGAAGCTCCTGCCAGAGAACCTGACCCGATGGGAAGAGCGCGGTTGTTTGATTGTTTAGACACTTTCCCTCTGTCAATCTCGCCGTCCCTACAATCTGCTGCTGCCTGTGGGGGGGGGGGGCTATATAAATGCAAGTTGTAGCGCTGACACGCAGTGTGTGTACATGAGTCTTGTTCTCACACTCACAACACATAGTGCATCTCACACACACACACAGTGCATCTCACACACACACACAGTGCATCTCACACGCACACACACACACAGTGCATCTCACACACACACACAGTGCATCTCACACACACACACACACACAGTGCATCTCACACGCACACACACACACAGTGCATCTCACACACACACACAGTGCATCTCACACACACACAGTGCATCTCACACACACACACAAACACACAGTGCATCTCACACACACACCACACACAGTACAGTGTCTCTCTCTCTCTCACACACAAACAGTGTGTCACACACACAGATACACATGGCTGTTGATTCTCACACACACGGCTGGATGCTATGAGGTTCCTCCTACACGTGGACAGTCAGTTCTGCGTGAAGAATGAGTCTTTTTCGGTTGTCACAAAATAAGAAAGAAATGATAATTCCACCCCTCCCTCTGCCCAGCTCCCCCCGAGGGGATCTGAGCAGCAAAGATTCTCGCAAATACTGAAAATATTCAACATCAGGAACGCACAGAAAGAACACATCTCCCTTTACAAATGTCAATACAAAGTGCACAAAGTCAGAGAAACGCTGTACGCAAAAGAACATTCAGTACCTCGGAGATCCGACATCGAAACTGTTAGAAAATAAGCCTCTCGACAACAATGATGTCAAATATAAAATACTCTAAACGGGAAGATCAGTCGTTTACTACAGAAAGAAACCCCCCTAATGTTAATCTGCTGGTCTGACTGAGCGCACTCCCCCACCCACACCCCCACCCAGTGTGGTCCTGTCACCTTGTGGTCTGAATCAATGGGGACCGTCCAGAAAAGGTGATGGTGACGGGGTGGTTTGCTGTGACAACAGCTCAGGGCACCTCCTGCTCATAAAGGTTCTGGACCAGTCGGGACCCACCATCGTGTGTCAACTTGCCGTGGATCTCTGTGACACATCTCCCTGGTGAGGGGAGGACACGGAGCCATGGCCACTTCACAGCGGGAACCGAGCGTCTGACCTCCCGAAGCTGGTGCTGCTGTTTTTCCTGCGGAGGTTGGGGGTGACGCTCACGGTATAGGCCTCATTGGGGCAGCCGTGCTGTAACAGGACATCCACGCACTCCTGGCTGCCCGCCCGCCTGGCGTAGAACATCGCCGTGTTTCCGTGTAGATCTCTGGCCTTCACTTCGATGCCGTACTGCAGGGCACAGCAAACCCGGAATCAAAATCTTTCCCAACTCCATGAAACGTCTCCGCAGTTCGTTATTACAATTAACATTTGTAAGTTATACCCCTTATCCCTTGCCCTCCCACTCACAGGAACGTGGGAACAGAAGGAGGCCATTCAGCCTCTCAAGCCTGTTCCGCCATTCTATTAGATCATGGCTGACCTCAACTCCAATTACCCGCCCTTATCTCTTGATACCCTGACCTAACAAATATCTATCCACCTCAGTCTATCCATTCACTCTCTGTTTTTCACTGACCCCACAGGCTGAATGGCCTCTGTGGGGTCAGTGAATAACAGTAAACAGTCAATACAGAGCGTAGAAAAGAGCAAAATTCCAGCTAGTCTCAGCCTGTGGGACAGTTTTGCATTAAACACGAAGATCACACAGAACTGTGAAGAATTGGACAGGTATCGGGGAATACGGGTTTGTGGGGTTATGGGGAGAAAGCTGGTGATTGGGGTTAGTGAAAGTGATGCTCTGTCAAAGAGCCGCACAGACTCGATGGGCCGAATGGCCTCCTTCTGTGCCGTAACATTCTATGAATCTATGAATTCTTCAATCCAGTCTTAATCCGTTTTTTAAGCCATTGCAGGAGAACACGGCCTCTAAATTAAGACTGAAATTTTCCACAAATAAACTCCCTGGAGTTTAGAAGGTCGAGGAGGTTGATCTGATTGGAGGCGTTTAATATAATCAAGGGATTTGATAGGGTGATTACAGCTAAACTATTTCCTCTGGTGGGAGAATCCAGAACAAGGGGACATCAACAACAACAAATGACAATTACACAGCGCCTTTCACGTTAGGAGGATGTCCGAAGGCGCTGGACAGTCAGGGATTTGGACCCGAGCTGGTGGTTGGGATCAGGAGGGGGTGGAGGGTGGGGAGGGTAGGTGTAGGAGGGTGACCGTAGGTGCGGTCGAAAAGGAGGGTCTTGAGATGGGTCTTGAAGGAGGCGAGGGAGGGGGCGAGGTGAAGGGAGTGTGGGATGGAGTTTCAGAAGGTGGGGACAGAAAGGCTGAAGGCCACCTGCCAATAGTGGGACAGACAAGGTCGGTGACATGAAGCAGGCCGGAGCCTGCTGAGCGGAGGGAGCAGGCAGGTTGGTAGAGGTTATGAGGTTACAGCATCATCTTAAAATTAGGGCTAGGGGCCAATTGGGGTGAAATCAGGGGCAGTTTTTCACCCAAAGGGCAGTGGGAATCTGGAACTCTCTCCCTCCCCCAAAAGGCTGTGGATTATGGCTGGATCCAGTCACATTTTCAAGACTGAAGTGGAGATGTTTGTCATGTCAGGGGATCAGGGATACGGGGCAAAGGCGGGTAATTGGAGTTGAGGTACATATCAGCCATGATCTAATAGAATGATGGAACAGGCTCAAGGGGCTGAATGGCCTCCTCCTGTTACTGTGTTCCAATATGTTCCAGTTCTGATCCAGCTTTACATCAGGGACCAAGTGGTGTACCATGCGCTGGGCCGGGGAGAAGATACCTACCCAGACAAGCAGCTGAGTGATCACCACGTCCTTCAGCTCGCAGGCGAGGTGTAGCGCTGTGCATTGCTCCTTCTCCTCTGAGTACTCGTTGATTTGCTCCTTCTTGAGGTGAGCCAGCAGCAGCAACACGCTGTGAAGATCTCTCTCCAGCACCGCTCGGAACAGCTGCTTTCCCAGTGGAGCCTCTCGCAACTTCAGGGGAGACACAAACAGCTTCTGCTCGTATTTAGCTCGGATCCAGTTCTCCCTTTCTTCCCTAGAAACCAGGTCAGCAACAAAAATCACTACAATAATAATAAACTGGTCACTTCGACCCACAGCTGTTTGTGGGACGCCGCTGTGCGCAATTGGCTGCTGCGTTTCGCCCACAAATATACAGTCACTTCACTTTACAGTGTAGCCTGTGAAGCGCTTTGAGACGTCTAGAAGACATGATAAGGCAAACGCAAGGATTATTATTATTATTATTACTACAAGGAGCAATGAACAGAGTAATAATTCCAGTCCACATTATTACTCCTCAATACTGGTTGTAGCTGAGAGGGAAGGTGACGAGCACTTGCCTGGTGGAATCTGGGCTGGGTTTGGTGCGGCCCCCAGTGTTCCTCTCCCACACCGTGTTGGCCATCTCGTTCCCAATGGACGTCAACACCAGGGTCAGCTCCAAGGGCCAGTCATCGAGATCCAGCGACCGCACACGGGACACGTGAGATCCCAGGTTACGATGAATCCCCGAGCACTCAATGCAGATCAGAGCTCCCAGGTTCAGGCTGGCCCAGGTGGGATCTGCACAGAGAGGTATGATTGCGGAGAGATAAGAGCAGAGGATTGTAAAATAACACAATGACAGAACATTCACACACCACGAGGTCAAGGGAATCACGTGACAACCGTTCACTCAGCACAGCCTAACAACCATCTCGGCTCCCGGCAAACTTTGGAAAAAATATATAGATTCTTACTCCGAGCAGCACAGTCAACACAGAAGGCATTTCCTCTGGCGTTCCTGATAGCCTGAAGAGCAACAGCTTCACTCTGGCTGTCCAGCCTCGCCTGCAAAATACAAATACATCATTATCATAATAATAATCCTTGCATTTGATACAGCGTCTGATCACATCTTCAAGACGTCTCAAAGCGCTTCAATAATATACTGTAAAGTGAATTGACTGTATATTTGTGGGCGAAACACGGCAGCCAATTGCGCACAGCAGCGTCCCACAAACAGTCGTAGATTGAAGTGGCCAAATTATTATTATTATTATTTTTAATAATAAGGAATTATTCGCCCCGGAAAGCGATCCACCAATCAACTAACAGCCGGGTTCCTCCTTACTGCTGATAAACAGAGGCGAGGGGAGTAAGGAAACTTGCCAAACTTTTCGCCCTGACCTGGGAATCAAACCCAGATCCCTCTCACTTCTGAGGCGAGTGTCTAACCCTGAGCTACAGGACTCCACATTGCACCATGGGTCACTTATTATACGCAATCCATCGTTCCCTTACACAAGGGACAGAGTAATTTACACCCTCAATTACAGTAACTAATACAACAACAACAAAATTGCATTTATAGAGCACCTTTCACGTCGCAAGGACATCCTAAAGCGCTGGACAGTTGGGTCGGGACCCGAGCATTGGGGGGAAATGGTCAGGGTGAGGGGAGGGAAGGGAGCGAGCGAAGAGGGGGTAGAGAGTCGAGAGTGGAGCTGAAGGCACGGTTGAGGAGAAAGGTTTTGAGACCGGTCTTGAAGGAGGAAAGGGAGGAAGCGGCGAAGGCACTGGGGATGGAGTTCCAGAGCCTCGGGGCTGAGAGGCTAATAGTAACAGTTTGGGCACGAAGATTGTGGGGAGATAAAACTGATCCTGGGCACTAGAGTGAGTGAAAATCTTATAATACCTTGTTCTTGCTACTTTCACAGGACTGCAGACTGGCCAGGATCTGACTCTCGATAGCCTGGACCCAAGCGTCTCTCTCTTCAAAATTCACCGCAGCAAAATACCACATCTGTCCTGTACTGGAGATGATAGTGAACTCAAAGTTCTCCTCTTGCTCTAGAGGTCGGGAAGAAAGAGATGATATCTCAGCACGATGGAGATCCTAGTGAGGTCACTGATACCCACACCCAGTGCTGGACACGGGTGAAAAGACATTGGCTTTGTTTCCAACAATGGCTGATGGTTTGCCAAGTAACTACATGTCCATGTGGAACAGTTACAATCAGCCCCGCAAACAGGCGCATGTTACATCATGTCCTAATAAAACCAGAGAGACAATGTCCCACATTCAGGTCCTGAAGAATATGGAATAAATAATTGACCGAATAGTTTATTGAAAGCCATAAATATTGTGTGCCCCATCACTGCCGTCGCAGTGTTAAACCTGCTGCATGTTTTACACTGAAACTCTTGTGAAGGTTTCTCATCCGGGCGCCCGGCGGAGGGAGTGTGTGGTGTGTGTGGATTCTGTCCTGTTTGTATGATGTAAGTGACAAAATTCCCCTGCATTTGCAAACAATAGGTCCAGCATACAATAAATATATCAGGTTCCCTCCCTCCTCCGTTCTCCCCACTCCCCCCCATGCAGACACATAGCTGTAAGAGTAATCCCAGCACAGGTTACCGTGACATAGATAATTCATTGCTGAGGATTCAACTCACAGAAAGCAAAAGGGACACAACACAGAGGAACGGACACAGACACTCACTCCAAAGACCACAACAGCGAAGAAAGATTCCGGCCGCTGGACACGGCTCGAAGAATTCCATTTACCTGCTCTGTAAATATTTCTTAAACTACCAAAGCGTTTTAATTTCCACACCCTGCGCTTGGCTGCACCCAGGGTCCCGAAAAGCAGGAAAGGAATTGGAGACAAGGTTTACTGAGAAGCACAACGATGGCAGAGAGAGAGAGAGAGAGAGAAAGGCCCAATCCCCAGCACTAAGCCACCCATTAAAATGGCACATAAATGAAGAGGGAAATTGCAGCAGATCTGACAAACAGAATCCCCTCGAACACACCGAGAAAACCGAGCACACACCAAACACCCCGAGCACACACCAAACACCCCGAGCACACACCAAACACCCCGAGCACACACCAAACACCCCGAGCACACACCGAGCACACACCAAACACACCGAGCACACCACCAAACACACCGAGCACACACCAAACACCCCGAGCACACACCAAACACCCCGAGCACACACCAAACACCCCGAGCACACACCAAACACCCCGAGCACACACCAAACACACCGAGCACACACCAAACACACCGAGCACACACCAAACACCCCGAGCACACACCAAACACACCGAGCACACACCAAACACACCGAGCACACACCAAACACACCGAGCACACACCAAACACCCCGAGCACACACCAAACACTCCGAGCACACCGAGCACACACCAAACACCCGAGCACACACCAAACACCGAGCACACACCAAACACACCCGAGCACCACACCAAAACACACCGAGCACACACCAAACACCCGAGCACACACCAAACACCCCGAGCACACACCAAACACCACCGAGCACACACCAAACACACCGAGCACACACCAAACACACCCACCCGAGCACACACCAAACACACCGAGCACACACCAAACACACCGAGCACACACCAAACACACCGAGCACACACCACCCAAACAACACACCGAGCACACACCAAACACACCGAGCACACACCAAACACACCGAGCAAACACCAAACACACCGAGCACACACCAAACACACCGAGCACACACCAAACATACCGAGCACACACCAAACACACCGGAGCACACACCAAACACTCCGAGCACACCGAGCACACACCAAACACATCGAGTACACACCAAACACACCAAACCACCCGAGCACACACCAAAACACCCGAGCACACACCGAGCACACACAACACACCGAGCACACACCAAACACACCGAGCACACACCAAACACACCGAGCACACACCAAACACACCGAGCACACACCAAACACTCCGAGCACACCGAGCACACCCAGCAAACACACCGAGCACACACCAAAACCCACAAACACCCCGAGCACACACCAAACACACCGAGCACACACCAAACACACCGAGCACACACCAAACACACCGAGCACACACCAAACATACCGAGCACACCACACACCGAGCAACACCAAACACACCGAGCACACACCAAACACTCCGAGCACACACCAAACACCCACACACCAAACACACCGAGCACACACACCAAACACACACACACCAAACACACCGACCACACACCAAACACACCGAGCACACACCAAACCACACAGACACACACTCCGAGCAACCAACACACCGAGCACACACCAAACACACCGAGTACACACCAAAACACCGACACAAACAAACACCCGAGCACACACCGAGACACACCCAAACACACCGAGCACACACCAAACACACCGAGCACACACCAAACACACCGGCCGAGCACACACCAAACACACCGAGCACACACCAAACACACCGAGCACACACCAAACACACCGAGCACACACCAAACACACCGAGCACACACCAAACACACCAAGCACACACCAAACACACCGAGCACACACCAAACACACCGAGCACACACCAAACACACCGAGCACACACCAAACACACCGAGCACACACCAAACACACCGAGCACACACCAAACATACCGAGCACACACCAAACACACCGAGCACACACCGAGCACACCGAGCACACACCAAACACACCGAGCACACACCAAACACATCGAGTACACACCAAACACACCAAACACCCCGAGCACACACCAAACACCCCGAGCACACACCGAGCACACACCAAACACACCAAACACACCGAGACACACCAAACACACCAAACACCCGAGCACACACCAAACACCCCGAGCACACACCGAGCACACACCAAACACACCAAACACACCGAGGACACACCAACACACCAAAACACCCGAGCACACACCAAACACACCAAACTCACCGAGCACACACCAAACACACCAAACACACCGAGCACACACCGAGCACACACCAAACACACCGAGCACACACCAAACACACCGAGCACACACCAAACACACCGAGCACACACCAAACACACCGAGCACACACCAAACACACCGAGTACACACCAAACACACCGAGAACACACCGAGCACACACCAAACACACCAAACACACCGAGCACACACCAAACACACCGAGCACACACCAAACACACCGAGCACACACCAAACACACCGAGCACACACCAAACACACCAAACACACCAAACACACCAAACACACCGAGCACACACCAGAGCACACCAAACACACCAAACACACCGAGCACACACCAAACACACCGAGCACACACCAAACACACCGAGCACACACCAAACACACCGAGCACACACCAAACACACCGAGCACACACCGAGCACACACCAAACACACCGAGCACACCGAGCACACCGAGCACACAACCAAACACCCGAGCACACACCAAACACTCCGAGCACACACCAAACACTCCGAGCACACCGAGCACACACCAAACACATCGAGTACACACCAAACACACCAAACACCCCGAGCACACACCAAACACACCGAGCACACACCAAACACACCAAACACACCGAGGACACACCAAACACACCAAACACCCCGAGCACACACCAAACACCCCGAGCACACACCGAGCACACACCAAACACACCGAGCACACACCAAACACACCAAACACACCGAGCACACACCAAACACACCGAGCACACACCAAACACACCGAGCACACACCAAACACACCGAGCACACACCAAACACACCGAGCACACACCAAACACACCGAGCACACACCAAACACACCGAGCACACACCAAACACACCGAGTACACACCAAACACACCGAGAACACACCGAGCACACACCAAACACACCAAACACACCGAGCACACACCAAACACACCGAGCACACACCAAACACACCGAGCACACACCAAACACACCGAGCACACACCAAACACACCGAGCACACACCAAACACACCGAGCACACACCAAACACACCGAGCACACACCAAACACACCGAGTACACACCAAACACACCGAGCACACACCAAACACACCAAACACACCGAGTACACACCAAACACACCAAACACCCCGAGAACACCGAACACGGAACACACCGAGAACACGGAACACACCGAGAACACGGAACACACTGAGAACAATGAACACACCGAGAACACACAGAGAACACGGAACACACCGAGAACACGGAATACACCGAGAACAACGAACACACCGAGAAAACTGAACACACCGAGAACACTGAACACACCAAGAACACATCGAGAACACGGAACACACCAAGAACACGGAACACACCGAGAACACGGAACACACCGAGAACACGGAACACATCGAGAACACGGAAGACACCGAACACAGCGAGAACACCGAACACAGCGAGAACACCGAACACAGCGAGAACACCGCGAGAACACGGAACACAGCGAGAACACGGAACACAGCGAGAACACGGAACACAGCGAGAACACGGAACACAGCGAGAACACGGAACACAGCGAGAACACGGAACACAGCGAGAACACGGAACACAGCGAGAACACGGAACACAGCGAGAACACGGAACACCAAACACACCGAGCACACACCAAACACACCGAGCACACACCAAACACACCGAGCACACACCAAACACACCGAGCACACACCAAACATACCGAGCACACACCAAACACACCGAGCACACACCGAGCACACCGAGCACACACCAAACACACCGAGCACACACCAAACACATCGAGTACACACCAAACACACCAAACACCCCGAGCACACACCAAACACCCCGAGCACACACCGAGCACACACCAAACACACCAAACACACCGAGGACACACCAAACACACCAAACACCCCGAGCACACACCAAACACACCAAACACACCGAGCACACACCAAACACACCGAGCACACACCAAACACCGAGTACACACCAAACACACCGAGAACACACCGAGCACACACCAAACACACCAAACACACCGAGCACACACCAAACACACCGAGCACACACCAAACACACCGAGCACACACCAAACACACCGAGCACACACCAAACACACCGAGCACACACCAAACACACCGAGCACACACCAAACACACCGAGCACACACCAAACACACCGAGCACACACCAAAAACACCGAGCACACACCAAACACACCAGAAACACAGAGTACACACCAAACACACCAAACACCCCGAGAACACCGAACACGGAACACACCGAGAACACGGAACACACCGAGAACACGGAACACACTGAGAACAATGAACACACCGAGAACACACAGAGAACACGGAACACACCGAGAACACGGAATACACCGAGAACAACGAACACACCGAGAAAACTGAACACACCGAGAACACTGAACACACCAAGAACACATCGAGAACACGGAACACACCAAGAACACGGAACACACCGAGAACACGGAACACACCGAGAACACGGAACACATCGAGAACACGGAAGACACCGAACACAGCGAGAACACCGAACACAGCGAGAACACCGAACACAGCGAGAACACCGCGAGAACACGGAACACAGCGAGAACACGGAACACACCGAGAACACGGAACACATCGAGAACACGGAAGACACCGAACACAGCGAGAACACCGAACACAGCGAGAACACCGAGAACACGGAACACAGCGAGAACACGGAACACAGCGAGAACACGGAACACAGCGAGAACACGGAACACAGCGAGAACACGGAACACAGCGAGAACACGGAACACAGCGAGAACACGGAACACAGCGAGAACACGGAACACAGCGAGAACACGGAACACAGCGAGAACACGGAACACAGCGAGAACACGGAACACAGCGAGAACACGGAACACAGCGAGAACACGGAACACAGCGAGAACACGGAACACAGCGAGAACACGGAACACAGCGAGAACACCGAACACAGCGAGAACACCGAACACACCGAGGACACCGAGGACACCGAGAACACCGAGGACACCGAGAACACACTGTGAACACACTGTAAACACTGAGAACACACTGAGAACGCACGAGAACACACTGAGAATACACTGAGAACACACTGAGAATACACTGAGAACACATCGAGAATACACAGAGAACACATTGAGAATACACCGAGAACACAGAGCACACTGAGAACAGAGCACACCAAACACACCGAGAACACACTGAGAACACACTGAGAACACACCGAGAACACACTGAGAATACACCGAGAACACACTGAGAACGCACCGAGAACACACTGAGAATACACCGAGAACACACTGAGAATACACTGAGAACACAGAGCACACTGAGAACATACAGAATACACCGAGAACACACTGAGAACAGAGCACACCGAAAACACACCGAGAATACACTGAGAACACACTGAGAATACACCGAGAGCACACAGAGCACACCGAGAGCACACCGAGAGCACACCGGACACACACCGCGCACACAGCCATGGCTGGGTCTGAGCAGTAGCTAATTGCCTGCCCTATTAGAGGCAAGAATTAGAGTTTTACACTTCACTGTTCAACCTTCCACAGTGATGACCCACTGTGAGGAACGTTCTCACTAATCGCAAACTCTCCAACAGATGGCATTCCCAGTCTGTCCCTGAACTCTGACGGGTTTGGTTACAAATTGCAGTTAGCTTTCACACTCGCTCGGTTACCCAAAAGAGTTAGCAGCCACAGTGAGGTGACTTGCACCTCTCCAGAGAACGTTCTCACTGTGCCCATCGAGCCTTCACTCAGACCCTCTTTCCTGCCTTTGGTATTATTATTTGCCAACCTACAGTGCCGGGTCCCAGTGAGCTGGGAGGGAGGGTTACCTTCAGCCGACTGTGCTCAATCCGCATTTACTGCATACCAGGCCATTACATCCGCCGGAGTGATTAGCTCGGGATCAGG